>NC_092039.1:82771342-83071342 GCF_003086295.3 Arachis hypogaea | reverse complement strand
AGGGATTTCTAGCATAGTTTCATGTTTCCTTTTTCAAAGTTCCTATGAAACCCATTTTGCATTCAATCTCTTTTCCAAGATAATTGAACACTAAGCATGAAGAACGAAATTTCTTCTAGCAAATTAAAGAGAAGATGAAGAGAAGAAGAAATTCACTATCATTAATCCATCAAGTACAACTGAGTTCCCTCTCTCAATGAGAGGGAATGTAGCTACTCATAGCTCAGAGAAAAGCACTCAAGATAGAGAAGATGATGAAGTGAAAAGTAAATCTAAAAAGCTCTATTCCACAACTTAGCTTCCTACTGCTTAACCCATTTCTCAGTACTTTTTGGGGTTATTTATACTACTCCTAGCTATAAAAAAAAAGAAATACAAAAGTGAAAAGAAAATAACAATTTGGAGGAAAAAGAAACTCAATAAACGTGATCTCCTAGTTGGCGTATGGCTGGCGTTTCAGTAGCGTGCCACACCTAACTTTGATTCTGGCTTGGCATGCCATGCTCAACTCTTCAAGTGGCATGCCCTCCTTCATTATCATCCCTGGCGTGCCACGCCTTCGAGCCCAAGCGGCACGCCCAGGCCTTCTCCCTCTTCTTCTTGCTTCTGGAAAGTTGAACTAGCATAGCATGCCCAGGGTCTAGCGTGCCACGCCCATTTGTGTGCTTGGATCCTTCGCTGGCGTGCCACGCCCAGCATTTCAAGTGGCACGCCCAGTTCCTCTCTTGGTTGATTAATGATGATGGTGTGCCACGCCTTCGATACCAAGTGGCACGCCCTCCTAGTTGGCCTCATATCTCCCTCTCTGGAAAATATAACTAGCGTGCCACACCCAGAGAATGGCGTGCCACGCCCATCATTTTGCCTTGGTTCCAGTAGCTGGCGTGCCACGCCCAGCATTCAAGTGGCACGCCCAGATGAGACTCTTAAGCTGGCATGCCACACCTTCGATACCAAGTGGCACGCCCAGCCTTTGCTTTGGCCTTCTTGTACGTTGGCGTGCCATACCTGGATGCTCAAGTGGCACGCCCAGACCTTTTTAGTCTTCAACCTCTTCTCTAGAATCTTGTACTAGTGTGCCACGTCATGCTGCTCAAGTGGCACACCTATTCATTTGTGGGTTTCTTAAGCTTGGCGTGCTACGCCTGGCTCCTCAAGTGGCACGTCCAAGTGACTTTTAAAGCTAGCGTGTCACGCTTTTAATACCAAGTGGCATGCCCTAGTGATAATCCCTTCTAGAGTGATGAATTGGCGTGCCATGCCCATGGCTCAAGTGGAACGCCCGTAGTAGGTGATGGGCTAGGCGTGCCACGCCCCTTTAGTGGCCTTCATTGTTGGTCTTTGGAAAATTGTATTGGCGTGCCACGCCCAGCTTCTGGCATGCCACGCCCATGTAAATGCTTTGAGAATCCCCTCTAGACTTCAGTATTGGCGTGCCACACCCAGCTCCTAGCATGCCATGCCAGTGCAATTTTGTGGTGTTTGCTTCAAGTGGCACACCAGTTTCACACGCCCAGCTTGTTTTGTTGTTTTCTTCCCCTTTTTGATGTCTTTTTCACCTGAAATTCAGCACAAACTCATTTCAAAGCAAGGTACTATAATATTCATCAAATATTTCATGAATTGCAATGATCAAATGAGATTATGCTCTTTTATGGTCCTTTTTGTGCAAGAAAAAAGGGTAGATGATGCAAGTCATCAAATACCAACTTGGACAAGACCAGGAAGGAATCAAAGATACCCATTAACCAATTGATACACTACATTTGTGAAGGTTATCGGGAGTCTCGAGTAAAGGCAGCAACTTGGGTAAAGAGAATAACAACAGCCAGATGCAAAGCAAGGATGTACGTGATGCTTGATAGGCAGAAGGATAATTAGATAGTGTCCAAATTAGAATTGATGCATACCCACCCGTGTTCTGCCAAGCAAGCTGTTCATTACAGGAAACTGACCATGCATGCCAATTATTTAAAAATCTAGATATAAATCTCAATGTACTTTTAAAGAAAAATAATGAGCACAACAACTATTTAACAAGATTTTACCATCCATGTTGTAACTATTTTTTTCAATTAGATTTCATTAACAAGTACTCTAAATAGTAATTGAATATACAGGTCCTAAACTTATAATTTTTCTAAACCAATTATTTAACCTATTTGTATAGTAATAGAATCAATCTAAGTGGGAAAAAAACTTTTAGGAACATTCCTTAAAAGCTAAATTCGATCACAAGACACACCAATTTTAAATTGAATTTGCACCGTTGCACTTGTCGCTCTTTGGACCATAAACCAAACAATTATATAAAAATATCGCTATAAATCTCAATTTATTTTTAATTCCAATTATGAGCAAAAAAATTGTTTAATAATATTTTACCATCCATGTTGTAATTCTTTATTTTTTCAATTAGACTTCATTAACAAGTACTCTAAATAGTAATTGAATACACGTGTCCTAAACCTATACCTTTCCTCAACCAATTTTTTAACTTGTACTTTTCCTAAACCAAAACACAACCCAACAAAAACAAATTAAAACAACCCAACTAATTGTTTTTTGCTTACTCAACACAATCAACTATGCATATTCACATCAAAAAACAAGCAACATTGTAAAATATCTTTCTGAAGACACATCTGATGCACGAAAACTTGTCTCTTAACAAATTTCCCTTCGGCAAGTATACCGAATTTGTCGTCAAGTAAAAATTCACAATAGAGTGAGTCGAATCCCAAAGGGATTGATTGGTCAGCAACTTTAGTTGGAAGAGTATGCTAGTTGAGCTAAACCAAGTGTAGTTTGAGAATTGCAGAAAATTAAATGGCAGAAAAGTAAATAGCAGAAAATAAAGTGCAGAATCTTAAATGGGGATTTGGGGTAATGAGCATGAAAATAAATGACAGAAAATAAAGAAAATGGATAAGATCAGAAATGGGGAATTCATTGGGCTCAGGAGATGTTGTATTCTCCGGATCAAGTTCATTTTCATCTCTTCCTCAATCAATGCATCTATTGATCTCCTTGACAATCTTAGGTGATTAGATTCCAATTCCTTGGTAATCCAATCTCTCTAAGCTTGAACGATTGCCCAATTCCTTGATTTAATTGCTCATGGGAAGAGATGAAGTATGGTCACTGATTATACCACATGTATTTCCAAATCAAAGTGTTGGGAGGATTACATGTCACTATATCCGCCCAGACCCCAATTTGGTCTAACATGAGAAAGCATTTCTAGCATGATCTCCTCATCCCTTTTCCAAGGCTAAGAGGAGATCCAATTATGGAGAGTTTCTTTTCCAAGACAACTAACCAATTGAATTAAGATCGAAGCTTTCTAGTAAATCAAAAGAGAAGAAAGAAGAAGAGAACGAAAACTATAATTGATCCATCAACTTACAACAGAGCACCCGAACCCAATGAAAGGGGTTTAGTTGTTCATAGCTCTAGAAATGAAAAATGGCAGAAAAAAATACATCCAAGCTAAAAGTGCAGAAAAGTAAATATACAGAGAGTAGTTCTCCAAAGTGCCAAGCTTCTCTATAGTTCAAAACTACTCCTATTGATCTTCTAGTGAGTTCTTCAAGTCTTGGATGTGGGCTTTGGATCTTGAGTTGAAGCAGTTCCAATCTTTAGTGGGCCCAGCTTGCAGAGAAGTATGAATTAGGCATGGGCGTTAGTGAAGTTAACGTTAAGTGACATTGTGAGTTCGAGAACATTAGTGGCAATCACAATTTTCACTAACGTTCCACCCCCATATAGCCTACATTAACTCCAACGTTAGTGGCACTAACGTGATCACTAACATTGCCTTGTAAATCTTCGCTAGCGTTATTGGGACTCACCTTTCCCAATAACGTTGGCTTATAACCCTTCGCAAGCATTATTGGGACTTACATTTTCCATTAACGTTGTCTTATGCCCTTTGTCCCTACGTTAGAGTTCACGTTAGTGTAACTAACGTGGCTCTTAACATGGCTATGCCTCACCTTCGAGAGCGTTAGTGACACCTACCTTTGTCACTAACGCTCAAAGTGCCCCTACTCTCCATATTAGGGCTCACGTTAACTAAGTTAACGTGGCCACTAACGTGGTAGTAATGCCATCTTCCAACGTTAGTGACAAAGGTGAGTGTCACTAACGTTGGCTCATCAATCTCAGCTCTACGTTAACTTTCACGTTAGTGGTCTTAACGTGACCACTAACGTGGGAAATGCTAGTTGATCCAACGTTAGTGACAAAGGTGAGTGTCACTAACGTTGGCATTGTTCCTCTCTTCCACGTTAGAGTTCAAGTTAACTAAGTTAACGTGACTCTTAACATGGCTCATTTCCAAATCTTGGAACATTAGTGGTGTTCACGTTTACCACTAACGTTGGAGCTTTCTTTTGTCTTCACGTTAACTACCATGTTAACTTAGTTAACATGGCAATTAACGTGGGCTTATGATGGCTTCGCGGGCGTTATTGGTGATCATTTTTCTCCTTAACGTTGCAAGCTATTTACCATTCCACGTTAGTGGTCACGTTAACTAGATTAACGTGAGTACTAACGTGGTTCTTCCTTGCTTCCTTTGTCCTGAAATCAAGCAAATAAAGTGCATCAAAGCTCTAGCCTAAGTCATGAGATTATGCATCATCAATTTATCATTCAATTCTAGCAAAATCCTCATGAAATCATGTGAAATTCACAATAGTTGCTTGAATCAAGGTGTAAGTGTATTTTCATCCAAAACTTGCCTTATTCACTAAGAAAATGCATGAAACTACCTTAAAACAGTAAAGAAAAGGTCAGTGAAACTGGCCTAGATGCCCTGGCATCACAACACCAAACTTAAAGCTTGCTTGTCCCTAAGCTAGTACTGAAACATAGGAAGAATAAATGAAAGAGCAAGAAGATAATATAGAAGTAGAATTTTTGGTTTATGGGGTTTCATGCATAGCAACTTAGGTTCTTTCCTTTACTAGGTTTTAGGCCTTTATCAAGTCCTTGGTCACTCTCTTGATTACATCCTTTGAGACTTCTTAATTGTTGATCCTTCCTTCTTTTCCAAGGTTTATTACATTCTTCTTTTGGCTAAGTGCTCTGTAAGAGGGCAACTCTTTATGATAATCTTTCAATCAACACTCCCGAACCAGTTGGCTCAAGGTGCTAGGTGTTAAGACACCCCTATCGAACTTACTCCCCCAAGTCTCTTTCCCTCATACATACACACCACAAGCACATGGTTTGTTATTTTTCTTTCTTGAGACCCTGGTGTCAAGCACCTCTTTGTGTTACTAAGTGTTCTGTAGCAAAGGTCACTCTTGATAGTGGACTTTCAGCTGATAATCCCAGATCAGTTAATCCAAGTTACCAAGTGATGAGGCACCCCTAAGAGCTTATTCATCCAAGCATATCCCTTGCACATGAACACCACATACACATGCCTCAATCTTAAAACCCTTGGTGCGTAGCATTGTTTCTTATTGTGTTTCTTTCCTTTTTACTTTTATTGCTCTTTCTCTTTTCTTATTGGGATCTTATTATTTAGTTAGTCTCATAGGATGTGTTTCAAGCATAGGATTCAGGGTAGATAGTTGCCTTCTTTCCTTGTTTGGTGAACCAACTTAGCTTACTAATCATCCTACAACAAACATTCAGAACATACTTCATGAAATAACTCCACTCTTGTTCTTTTCATAGCATCTTCTTTTTTATTAACTTAAAGGACAAGCATACAAGTAAGAAAGGTGAACATGCAGAAAGGACATTAGACTAGCATTCTTGGGTGTGAATAAAAAGGAACAAGCAGAGTATGAAGGTTCTATTCAATCATTTTTTAATTAGAGTTCTGCATTTCGAGATAGTTTGATACAACCTCATGATATCTTCCTTGGTATTCTCATCCTACCATTTGCATCCTTGTCTGTTTCCTCGAATGATGAGGTATGATCATTTCCTGAGATTGATTGAATTCCTGCAACACTATTGAGAGTTACTTGTTTCCCCAAGCACTTGAAAAAGGGTTAGTATGCATGTGTGCTTGTGAGCTTCTGAACCTAATTTGGTGTGTGAACACCAAACTTAGTTCTTTGCTTACTTCCACAAATTGAATGCATGCAGAAACCTTGTGTGCTTTTTATTAAGAAGCAACTATGAGTTAAAAAGATAAACTATACATTAGAGGTTAAACCTCTGTCAAGTAAGTTCTCTGGTTGCTAGAGCAATGTTTCACCACTGAAGGGTTGCAATGCACTCTTTAGCTAGAGTTTTTGGTGGAACACCAAACTTAGAGTCCTATATTCACCCTTGAATTATTTTTGGTTTGTAACACCAAACTTAGCTCCTCACACTACAGAGAATCCAACTTGAAATTTTTATTTAAAGACTCATGAAAAGAGAATTACCTCAGGTTGGGTTGCCTCCCAACAGAGCACTTTTTTTAGCATCGCTAGCTCGACGGTTCTTTCCTTAGTTGAGGTTATACTTCTGTTTGGGGGTTTCCCCCATGCTGCCCAAATAGTGTTTAAGTCTTTGTCAATTCACAGTGAATCTCCTCTTTGAGCCTTCTTCCATGATTTATATGTGTCCATAAGGTGAGACTTTTGTGACTAGAAAGGGCCCCGACCATCTTGATTTGAGTTTCCCAGGAAAGAGTTTCAGTCTGGAGTTGTAAAGAAGCACATATTACTCTTCTTCGAAACTTCTTGGTGCCAAGTTAAAATCATGTCTCCTTTTTGCTTTTTCCTTATAAATCTTGGTATTTTCATAGGCTTGAGACCTAAACTCTTCCATTTCTTGAAGCTGCAAAACCCTCTTTTCACCAGCAATGGTGCTGTCTAGGTTAAGTGTTTTGAGAGCCCAGGAGGCCTTGTGTTCCAGCTCTAATGGCAAGTGACAGGCCTTGCCGTATACCAGTTGATATGGGGATATCTGGTGGACGAAATTGTGATTCCTATTTTCTTGTAATTGGATTTTAGAAATTGGCACGAGTGGACACAACTCCGTTCAACTAACCAGCAAGTGTACTGGGTCGTCCAAGTAATAAACCTTACGTGAGTAAGGGTCGAATCCACAGAGATTGTTGGTATGAAGCAAGCTATGGTCACCTTGCAAATCTCAGTTAGGCAGATTAAAAATGGTTTATGGGTTTTCAAATAATTAATAATAAAAAGAAGAAATAATAAAAGGGATAGAACACTTATGCAGATTCATTGGTGGGAATTTCAGATAAGCGGATGGAGATGCTGTAGAGCTCTTGGACGCCTGCTCTCCTACTCCTTCTACTCAGTCCTTCTTACTCCTTTCCATGGCAAGCTTTGTATAGGGGTTCACCATCAACTGTGGCTACTTTCATTCCTCACGGGGAAATATCCTGTGCGGCTGTCACTCGCACAGCTAACCAGTCTGGAGGCATCACCCATGGCTGATGGCTACATCCCATCCTCGCAGTGAAAACTATGCTAACGCACTCTGTCACAGTACGGCTAATCACCGGTTGGTTCCCGCTCCTACTGGAATAGAATCCCTCTTTTGCGTCTGTCACTAACGCCCAGCAGGTTAAAGTTTGAAGCACGTCACGATCATTCATTACCGGAATCCTACTCGGAACACCACAGACAAGGTTGGACTTTCCGGATTCCCAGGATCCTACTCGGAATACCACAGACAAGGTGAGACTTTCCGGATCCTCATAAATGCCGCCATCTATCTAGCTTATACCACGAAGATTCTGTTGGGGAATCTAAGAGATACGCATTCAAGCTCTGTTGCATGTAGAACGGAAGTGGTTGTCAATCACGCGCGTTCATAATTGAGAATGATAATGAGGGTAATTTTGACTCATCACATTCATCATGTTCTTGGGTACGAATGAATATCTTGGAATAAGAATAAGAGAGATTTGAATAAAAGATAATAGAATTTCATTAATACTTGAGGTACAGCAGAGCTCCACACCCTTAATCTATGGTGTGCAGAAACTCCACCGTTAAAAATACATAAGCAAAGAGTTCAGGCATGGCCGAATGGCCAGCCCTCTCTATGATCAAGTGACCGAATGAAAAAGACTAAAAATGGTCAAAAGATGGTCAAAAGATATCTAATACAATAGATAAATGTCCTATATATACTAGACTAGCTACTAGGGTTTACATGAGTAAGTAATTGATGCATAAATCCACTTCCGGGGCCCACTTGGTGTATGCTTGGGCTGAGCTTGATCATTTCACGAGCTAAGGCATTTCTTGGCGTCAAACTTCAGGTTATGACGTGTTTTGGGCGTTTAACTCCGGATCATGACGTTTTTCTGGCGTTTAACTCCAGACAGCAGCTTGTACTTGGCGTTCAACGCCAAGTTACGTCGTCATTCTTCGAATAAAGTATGAACTATTATATATTGCTGGAAAGCCCTGGATGTCTACTTTCCAACGCCGTTGAGAGCGCGCCAATTGGAGTTCTGTAGCTCCAGAAAATCCATTTCGAGTGCAGGGAGGTCAGATTCCAACAGCATCAGCAGTCCTTTTGTCAGCCTTCTTCAGAGTTTTGCTCAAATCCCTCAATTTCAGTCAGAATTTACCTGAAATCACAGAAAAACACACAATCTCATAGTAAAGTCCAGAAATGTGAATTTAACATAAAAACTAAGGAAAACATCCCTAAAAGTAGCTTAAACTTACTAAAAACTATATGAAAACAATGCCAAAAAACGTATAAATTATCCGCTCATCACAACACCAAACTTAAATTGTTGCTTGTCCCCAAGCAACTGAAAATCAATTAGGATAAAAAGAAGAGAATATACTATAAAGTCCAAAATATCAATGAATATTAATTTAATTAGATGAGCAGGGCTTGTGGCTTTTTGCTTCTGAACAGTTTTGGCATCTCACTTTTTCCTTTGAAGTTTAGAGTGATTGGCTTCTCTAGGAACTTAGAATTTCAGATAGTGTTATTGACTTTCCTAGTTAGGCATGTTGATTCTTGAACACAGCTACTTTATGAGTCTTGGCTGTGGCCCTAAGCACTTTGTCTTCCAGTATTACCACCGGATACACAAATGCCACAGACACATAACTGGGTGAACCTTTTCAGATTGTGACTCAGCTTTGCTAAAGTCCCCAGTTAGTGGTGTCCAGAGCTCTTAAGCACACTCTTTAGCTTTGGATCACGACTTTAATCATTCAGTCTCAAGCTTTTCACTTGGACCTTCATGACACAAGCACATGGTTAGGGACAGCTTGATTTAGCCGCTTAGGCCTGGATTTTTAATTTCCTTGGGCCCTCCTATCCATTAATGCTCAAAGCCTTGGATCCTTGCTTTAAAATTTTCGCCACTTTTTTTTTCACTCCTTTTTCTTGCTTCAAGAATCAATTTCATGATGTTTTTCAGATCATCAATAACATTTCTCTTTGTTCATCATTCTTTCAAGAGCCAACAATTTTAACACTCATAGACAACAAGATCAAAAATATGCACTGTTCATTCATTCATTCAGAAAACAAAAATTATTGCCACCACATCAATATAATTAAATTAAATTCACTAATAATTTCGAAAATTATGTACTTCTTGTTCTTTTGAATTAAAACATTTTTCTTTTTAAGAGAGGTGAAAGACCAATGGATTTTATTCATAGCTTTAAGGCATGGTTACACACTAATGATCATGAAGTAGAGACACAAAAACATAGATAAACATAACACTTAAAAACCGAAAACAGAAAGAAAATAAAGAACAAGGAATGAATCCACCTCTAGTGGCGTCTTCTTCTTGAAGGACCAATGATGTTCTTCAACTCTTCTATGTCCCTTCCTTGCCTTTGTTGCTCCTCCCTCATAGCTCTTTGATCTTCTCTTATTTCTTGGAGAGTGAGGGCGTGTTCATGATGTTCCACCCTTAGTTGTTCCACATTATGGCTCAAGTCTTCTAAGGAGGTACTGAGTTGCTCCCAATAGTTGTTGGGAGGAAAGTGCATTCCATGAGGCATTTGTTGATGATGAACTTCCTCATGTTCTCCTTGGGGGCCGTGAGGAACTTCCCTTGTTTGCTCCATCCTCTTCTTTGTGATGGGCTTGTCTTCTTCAATGGAGACATCTCCATCTATGATAACTCCGGCTGAATAACATAGATGGCATATGAGGTGGGGGAAGGCTAGCCGTGCCAAGTATGAAGGCTTGTCAGCTATTTTGTAGAGTTCATTAGAGATGACTTCATGAACCTTTACTTCCTCTCCAATCATGATGCTATGAATCATGATGGCCCGATCCACAGTAACTTCAGATCGGTTGCTTGTAGGGATGATGGATCTTTGGATGAACTCCAACCATCCTCTAGCTACAGGCTTGAGGTCTAGTCTTCTTAGTTGGACCGATTTGCCTTTGGAGTCTACTCTCCATTGGGCGCCTTCCACACAAATGTCCATTAGGACTTGGTCCAACCTTTGATTGAAGTTGACCCTTCTTGTGTAGGGACGTTCATCACCTTGCATCATGGGTAGATGGAACGCCAACCTCACATTTTCCGGACTGAAATCTAAGTATTTCCCTCGAACCATTGTGAGATAGTTCTTTGGGTTCGGGTTCATACTTTGATCATGGTTTCTAGTGATCCATGCATTAGCATAGAACTCTTGAACCATCAATATTCCGACTTGTTGCATGGGGTTGGTTATGACTTCCCAACCTCTTCTTTGAATTTCATGTCGGATTTCCGGATACTCATTCTTTTTGAGCTTGAAAGGGACCTCGGGGATCACATTCTTCTTTGCCACAACATCATAGAAGTGGTCTTGGTGGCTCTTGGAGATGAATCTCTCCTTCTCCCATGATTCGGAAGTGGAAGCTTTTGCCTTCCCTTTTCCTTTTCTTGAGGAAACTCCGGTCTTGGGTGCCATTGATGGTGAATGAAAAATAAAAAGCTTTAGGCTTTTTACCACACCAAACTTAAAATTTGCTCGTCCCGAGCAAAAAAGGAAAAAATAGTAGAAGAAGAAGAAGAGAATTTGAGTAGAGAGGGAGAAGAGGGGTTCGGCTATAGGAGAGAAGAAGGGGTTTGTGTTGTGTGAAAATGAAGAAGGAAGGAGAGGTATTTATAGGGAGAGGGGGGTTGGGTTTCGGCCATTTTGGGTGGGAAAGGGTGGGAAATTGAATTTGAATATAATGGAGGTAGGTGGGGTTTATGGGGAAGAGGGGATTGATGTGAATGGTGAAGAATATTGGGAATTGTGACATGGGTATTCAAATCACAAAAATAGGATTAAGAGGGAAGGTGAGAATAGGGTAGGTGGGGATCCTGTGGGGTCCACAGATCCTGAGGTGAAAAGAAATACCATTCCTTCACCATATAGGCGTGTAGATTGCCTTCATGCACCATTCTGGCGTTCAAACGCCCATTGGTGCATGTTCTGGGCGTTAAACGCCCATGTAATGCTTGTTTCTGGCGTTGAACGCCAGTTTCAAGCTTGTTTCTGGCGTTCAGCGCCAGATTGTCCTCTGTGTGCGCATCCTGGCGTTAAACGCCAGGATGTTGCTTGTTTTGGGCGTTCAGCGCCAGAAAGATGCTCTGTTCTGGTGTTGAACGCCGGCCAGATGCATCTTTTGGGCGTTGAACGCCGGCCCGTGCGTCCTCCAGGGTGAAAATTTTTTTCTTCTGTTTTTGACTCTGTTTTTAATTTTTTTGATTTTTTTCGTGACTCCTCATGATCATGTACCTAATTTAACACAAAAATAACACCAAAACAAAACAAAATAAAATTAGATAAATAAAATTGGGTTGCCTCCCAACAAGCGCTTCTTTAATGTCAATAGCTTGACAGTGGCTCTCATGGAGCCACAGAGCAATCAAGTCAATGTTGTCTAGTCCCAACACCAAACTTAGAGTTTGGATATGGGGTTTGAACACCAAACTTAGAGTTTGGTTGTGGCTTCACAACACCAAACTTAGAGTTTGACTGTGTGGGCTCTTCTTGACCTTGAACTGAGAGAAGCTCTTCATGCTTATTCTCTCTTGTCACAGAGGGATTGCCATGTGCTTGAAACACAAGGTATTCTCCATTCAATTGAAGGACTAACTCCCCTCTATTGACATCTATCACAGCTCCTGCTGTGGCTAGGAAAGGTCTTCCAAGGATGATGCATTCATCATCTTCCTTCATAGTGTCTAGGATTATAAAGTCAGTAGGGATGTAAAGGTCTTCAACCTTTACTAGCACGTCCTCTACTATCCCATGAGCTTCTCTCATGGACTTGTCTGCCAATTGTAATGAGAACAAGGCAGGTTGTACCTCAATGATCCCTAGCTTCTCCATTACAGAGAGGGGCATAAGGTTTATTCCTGACCCAAGATCACATAGAGCTTTTTCAAAGCTCATGGTGCCAATGGTGTAAGGTATTAAGAACTTGCCAGGATCTTGTCTCTTTTGAGGTAGAGATTCCTGAATCCAAGTATCCAAATCACTAATGAGCAAGGGAGGTTCACTTTCCCAAGTCTCATTACCAAATAGCTTGGCATTCAGTTTCATGATAGCTCCTAGATATTGAGCAACTTGCTCACCAGTCACATCTTCATCCTCTTCAGAGGATGAATAATAGTCAGAGCTCATGAATGGCAGAAGGAGATTTAATGGAATCTCTATGGTCTCTGTATGAGCCTCAGATTCCTCAGGATCCTTAATAGGAAGCTCCTTCTTGCTTGAAGGACGTCCCAGGAGGTCTTCCTCACTAGGATTTTCGTCCTTCTCCTCCCTAGTGCATTCGGCCATGTTGACTAAGTCAATGGCTTTGCACTCTCCTTTTGGATTCTCTTCTGTATTGCTTGGGAGAGTACTGGGAGGAGTTTCAATAACTTTCTTACTCAGCTGGCCTACTTGTGCCTCCAAATTTCTAATGGAGGATCTGGTTTCATTCATGAAACTGAAAGTGGCCTTTGACAGATCAGAGACTATATTAGCTAAATTAGAATTATTTTGTTCAGAGTTCTCTGTCTGTTGCTGAGAAGATGATGGATATGGCTTACTATTGTTCAGCCTATTGCGTCCACCATTGTTAAAACCTTGTTGAGGTTTTTGTTGATCCTTCCATGAGAAATTTGGATGATTTCTCCATGATGAGTTATAGGTGTTTCCATAAGGTTCACCTAAGTAATTAACCTCTGCCATGGCAGGGTTCTCAGGATCATAAGCTTCTTCAGAAGCTACCTCTCTAGTACTGTTGGATGCATGTTGCAATCCATTCAGATTTTGAGAGATTATGTTGACCTGTTGAGTCAACATTTTGTTCTGAGCCAATATGGCATTCAGAGCATCAATTTCAAGAACTCCTTTCTTCTGAGGTACCCCATTATTCACGGAATTCCTCTCAGAGGTATACATGAACTGGTTGTTTGCAACCATGTCAATGAGTTCTTGTGCCTCTTCAGGCGTTTTCTTCAGGTGAATAGATCCACCTGCAGAATGGTCCAATGACATTTTTGAAAATTCAGAGAGACCATAATAGAATATATCTAATAAGGTCCATTCAGAAAACATGTCAGATGGACATCTCTTGGTTAACTGCTTGTATCTTTCCCAAGCTTCATAGAGGGATTCACCATCTTTTTGCTTGAAGGTTTGAACATCCACTCTCAGCTTGCTCAGCTTTTGAGGAGGAAAGAACTTATCTAAGAAGGCAGTAACCAGCTTATCCCAAGAGTTCAGGCTGTCCTTAGGTTGTGAATCCAACCATGTTCTGGCTCTGTCTCTTACAGCAAAAGGGAAAAGCATGAGTCTGTAGACTTCAGGATTAACTCCATTCGTCTTTACAGTATCACAGACTTGCAAGAATTCAGTTAAAAACTGATAAGGATCTTCAGATGGAAGTCCATAAAACTTGCAGTTTTGTTGCATTAATGCAACTAGTTGAGGCTTAAGCTCAAAGTTATTGGCTCTAATGGCAGGAATGGAGATGCTTCTTCCATCAAACTTGGACGTTGGCTTTGTGAAGTCACCAAGCATTCTCCTTGCATTATTATTATTATTATTTTCGGCTGCCATGTCTTTCTCTTGTTCGAAAATTTCTGAAAGGTTGTTTCTGGATTGTTGTAATTTAGCTTCTCTTAATTTTCTCTTCAGAGTCCTTTCAGGTTCTGGATCAGCTTCAACAAGAGTGCCTTTATCCTTGTTCCTGCTCATAAGAAAGAGAAGAAAACAAGAGAAGAAAAAGGAATCCTCTATGTCACAGTATAGAGATTTCCTTATGTTAGTAGAAGAAGAAAGAGGTAGAAGAATGAAGAAGGAAATTCGGATTTGTGGATGAAGAGAGAGGTGAAGAGAAGTGTTAGTAATTAAATAATTAAATAGAAGAAGAGAAGAGAAGGGAGAATTCGAAAATAATTTTTGAAAAGGGGTTAGTATTTTCGAAAATTAAAGTTAATAGGTAATTGAAATTAAACAATTAATTAATTAAAAAGAATTTTTGAAAAAGGGATGAGGTATTTTCGAAAATAGACGAGGGAAAAGGTAGTTTTGAAAAAGATGAGAAACAAACAAAAAGTTAGTTAGTTGATTGAAAAAGATTTGAAATCAAAATTTGAAAAAGATAAGAAGATAAGAAAAAGATAAGATATTTTGAAATCAAATTTTGAAAAAGATGAAATTTTTGAAAAAGATAAGATAAAAGATAAAAAGATATATTTGAAAAAGATTTAATTTTAAAAATAATTTCACTAACAAGAAACTACAAGATAAGATTCTAGAACTTAAAGATTGAACCTTTCTTAACAAGAAAGTAACAAACTTCAAATTTTTGAACCAATCACATTACTTGTTAGTTAATTTTCGAAAATTAAATATAAAATATAAGAAAAAGATTTTGAAAAATATTTTGAAAAAGATTTTTGAAATTTTCGAAAATTATAAAAAAAATGAAAAAGATATGATTTTTGAAAAAGATTTTGAAAAGATAAGATTTTTAAAATTGAAATTTTGACTTGACTTATGGGAAACAACTAATTTTGAAAATTTTTGACCAAGTCAACCCAAAAATTTCGAAAATTTTGAGGAAAATAAGGAAAAGATATTTTTTTGATTTTTAAATATTTAATTATGAGAGAGAAAAACAACAAAAATACTCAATGCATGAAATTTTTAGATCAAAACAATGAATGCATGCAAGAATGCTATGAATGTCAAGATGAACACCAAGAACACTTTGAAGATCATGATGAACATCAAGAACATTATTTTGAAAAATTTTTTATGCAAAGAAAACATGCAAGACACCAAACTTAGAAATCTTTAATGCATGGAAAATATGAATGCAAAAATGCACATGAAAAACAAGAAAAGACACAAAACAAGAAATCATCAAGATCAAACAAGAAGACTTGTCAAGAACAACTTGAAGATCATGAAGAACACTATGAATGCATGAAGTTTTCGAAAAATGCAAGAAAAATTTTGAAAGCATGCAATTGACACCAAACTTTAAAATTGACACAAGATTCAAACAAGAAACACAAAGTATTTTTGATTTTTATGATTTTCTAATTTTTTTTGTATTTTTATTAATTTTTTTTTTCGAAAAACATGGTTAGAAAAACGAAAAATAAAAGAAAAATTTTGAAAAAGATTTTTGAAAAGAAAATTACCTAATCTGAGCAACAAGATGAACCGTCAGTTGTCCATACTCGAACAATCCCCGGCAACGGCGCCAAAAACTTGGTGGACGAAATTGTGATTCCTATTTTCTTGTAATTGGATTTTAGAAATTGGCACGAGTGGACACAACTCCGTTCAACTAACCAGCAAGTGTACTGGGTCGTCCAAGTAATAAACCTTACGTGAGTAAGGGTCGAACCCACAGAGATTGTTGGTATGAAGCAAGCTATGGTCACCTTGCAAATCTCAGTTAGGCAGATTAAAAATGGTTTATGGGTTTTCGAATAATTAATAATAAAAAGAAGAAATAATAAAAGGGATAGAACACTTATGCAGATTCATTGGTGGGAATTTCAGATAAGCGGATGGAGATGCTGTAGAGCTCTTGGACGCCTGCTCTCCTACTCCTTCTACTCAGTCCTTCTTACTCCTTTCCATGGCAAGCTTTGTATAGGGGTTCACCATCAACTGTGGCTACTTTCATTCCTCACGGGGAAATATCCTGTGCGGCTGTCACTCGCACAGCTAACCAGTCTGGAGGCATCACCCATGGCTGATGGCTACATCCCATCCTCGCAGTGAAAACTATGCTAACGCACTCTGTCACAGTACGGCTAATCACCGGTTGGTTCCCGCTCCTACTGGAATATAATCCCTCTTTTGCGTCTGTCACTAACGCCCAGCAGGTTAAAGTTTGAAGCACGTCACGATCATTCATTACCGGAATCCTACTCGGAACACCACAGACAAGGTTGGACTTTCCGGATTCCCAGGATCCTACTCGGAATACCACAGACAAGGTGAGACTTTCCGGATCCTCATAAATGCCGCCATCTATCTAGCTTATACCACGAAGATTCTGTTGGGGAATCTAAGAGATACGCATTCAAGCTCTGTTGCATGTAGAACGGAAGTGGTTGTCAATCACGCGCGTTCATAATTGAGAATGATAATGAGGGTAATTTTGACTCATCACATTCATCATGTTCTTGGGTACGAATGAATATCTTGGAATAAGAATAAGAGAGATTTGAATAAAAGATAATAGAATTTCATTAATACTTGAGGTACAGCAGAGCTCCACACCCTTAATCTATGGTGTGCAGAAACTCCACCGTTAAAAATACATAAGCAAAGAGTTCAGGCATGGCCGAATGGCCAGCCCTCTCTATGATCAAGTGACCGAATGAAAAAGACTAAAAATGGTCAAAAGATGGTCAAAAGATATCTAATACAATAGATAAATGTCCTATATATACTAGACTAGCTACTAGGGTTTACATGAGTAAGTAATTGATGCATAAATCCACTTCCGGGGCCCACTTGGTGTATGCTTGGGCTGAGCTTGATCATTCCACGAGCTAAGGCATTTCTTGGCGTCAAACTTCAGGTTATGACGTGTTTTGGGCGTTTAACTCCGGATCATGACGTTTTTCTGGCGTTTAACTCCAGACAGCAGCTTGTACTTGGCGTTCAATGCCAAGTTACGTCGTCATTCTTCGAATAAAGTATGGACTATTATATATTGCTGGAAAGCCCTGGATGTCTACTTTCCAACGCCGTTGAGAGCGCGCCAATTGGAGTTCTGTAGCTCTAGAAAATCCATTTCGAGTGCAGGGAGGTCAGATTCCAACAGCATCAGCAGTCCTTTTGTCAGCCTTCTTCAGAGTTTTGCTCAAATCCCTCAATTTCAGTCAGAATTTACCTGAAATCACAGAAAAACACACAATCTCATAGTAAAGTCCAGAAATGTGAATTTAACATAAAAACTAAGGAAAACATCCCTAAAAGTAGCTTAAACTTACTAAAAACTATATGAAAACAATGCCAAAAAGCGTATAAATTATCCGCTCATCAATATCCCAATTGATGTTTTGAAGGCTGTCCTGTATGCCCAAAGAGCATCATCTAGCTTCTTTGCCCAGTTCTTTCTTGATATCCCCACAGTCTTTTCCAAGATCCTTTTCAACTCTTGATTGGATATCTCTGTTTGCCCACTTGTTTGGGGATGATAAGGTGTGGCAACCATATGCTTCACCCCATATCCGAAGAGTAGGATTTTCAATGGTCTATTACAGAAATGGCTCCCTCCATCACTGATGAGGGCTTGTGGGACTCCAAATCTGGTGAAGATATTCCTTCGAAGAAAGTTTATGACTACCTTGTTGTCATTGGTTGGGGTTGCCATGGCCTCCACCCACTTAGATACATAGTCTACTACCACCAAGATATACTTGTTCGAATATGAGGGTGGAAATGGTCCCATGAAGTCGATCCCCATACATCGAACAGTTCAAGCTCTAGAATGTATTGCTGTGGCATCTCATTTCTCTTGGGTAGATTGCCAGCCCTTTGGCACTCATTGTAGCTTCTCACCAATTCCTTAGCATCTTTGAAGATAGTCGGCCAGAAGAACCCACATTGCAGTACCTTTGCGGCAGTTCTTTCTCCTCCAAAATGACCTCCATAGCTAGCACTATGACAACTCCACAGGACCTCTCGTCCTTCTTCTTCTGAGATGCACCTCCTAAGGATTCCATCTGAGCATTTCTTGAAGAGATAGGGTTCATCCCAAATGAAATACTTAGCATCATTGATGAGTTTTCTTCTTTGATATTTGTTGATTCCAGGGTGTAAGTCACCGGCTGCTTTAAAATTGGCAATATCTGCAAACCAGGGTGCTTTGTAAACCATCATTAACTGTTCATCCGGGAAAGACTCATTTACACTTGTATTATGGGTATCATCCTTCTCACAAGGGATTATGGATAGATGATCTGCTACCTTGTTCTCCATACCTTTTTTGTCTCTAATCTCGATGTTGAATTCCTACAATAACAAGATCCATCTAATTAGTCTTGGTTTTGATTCCTGTTTGGCAAATAGATATTTGAGTGCTGTGTGATCAGTGAAAATAATAACTTTAGAGCCAATAAGATATGATCTAAATTTGTCAAATGAAAAAACTATTGTCAGCAACTCCTTTTCGGTGGTGGTATAATTCCGTTGAGCATCATTGAGGACCTTGCTGGCATAGTATATGACATACACCAAATTCTCTTTTCTCTGTCCTAACACTGCCCCAACTGCGAAATCAGATGCATCACACATCAATTCGAATGGTAGATTTCAATCAGCTGGGGTGATGATAGGGGTAGAGGATAGCCTCTTTTTCAAGTTTTCAAATGCTAGCATGCATTTCTCATAAAAAATAAATGGTATATCAGACATTAGGAGATTGCTTAAGGGCTTGGCTATCTTTGAAAAATCTTTAATAAACCTTCTATAAAAACCAGCATGTCCCAGGAAGCTCCTAATTGCCTTGACGTCACTTGGTGGAGGTAATTTTTCTATTAGCTCCACCTTAGCTCTGTCTACCTCAATGCCTTGGTTAGAGGCTTTATGGCCAAGGACTATTCCATCTGTCACCATGAAGTGACATTTTTCCCAGTTCAAGACTAAGTTGGTCTCTTGACATATTTTTAATACCAAGGCAAGATGGTTTAGGCAATTAGGAAAGAAATCTCCGAATACTGAGAAGTCAGCCATGAAAACTTCAATGAACTTCTCTATCATATCTGAGAAGATGGAAAGCATGCAGCGTTAAAAAGTTGTAGGTGCATTACATTGCCCAAATGGCATGTGCCTATAGGCAAACACTCCATAGGGGCAGGTGAAGTGATGTTTTCTCTTGGTCTCTTGGATCAACCACTATTTGGTTATATCCTGAATAACCATCTAAAAAACAATAGTATGCATGTTCTGCAAGTCTTTTCAGCATCTGATCCATGAAAGGGAGTGGGAAATGATCTTTTCTTGTGGCTTCATTAAGCTTTCTATAGTCAATACACATCCTCCATCCTGTGACGGTTCTTGTAGGGATTAGCTCATTTCTTTCGTTAGGCACCACAGTGATTCCTCCTTTCTTGGGAACCACTTGAACTGGGCTGACCCATGGGCTATCTGATATTGGATAGATTACTCCTCCCTGCCACAACTTCATGACTTCTTTCTGTACTACTTCCTTCATAGCTGGATTTAACCTTCTTTGGGGCTGAATGGAAGGTTTGGCATCCTCCTTCAAAAGTATCTTATGCATGCATATGGCTGAGCTAATTCCCTTCAAGCCAGCAAGTGTCCATCCAATGGCATCCCTATGTTTTTATAAAACTTGAAGCAACCTTTCCTCTTGTTCTTGGCTGAGGGCTGAGTTTATGATCACTGGATAACTTCTATTTTCTCCCAAGTATGCGTACTTGAGAGTGGGTGGCAGTGTCTTCAGCTCAAGTTTGGGTGCTTCTTTTCTTTCATTCTTTTCTTCTAGTATGCCTTGAACATGCATTTTAGTGGTTGCAGCCTCTTCGCTTGATGTTAATTCTTCTTCTGTTAATTCTTCAAGTTCTTCTTCAAGAGTTTCTTGCACCAAAACCTCCACCAAATCCAACCTCATACATTCTCCGAATGAGTTGTGTGGGTAACTCATGGCCTTAAATATATTGAATGTCATTTTCTCCTTATGTAATCTAAGAACCAGTTCACCCTTTTGGACATCAATAATGGCTCCGGCAGTGGCCAAGAATGGCCTTCCCAGGATGATGGAAGTCTTATTGTTCTTTCAGCTTCTTTTCTTGGTCATTAA
This sequence comes from Arachis hypogaea, assembly GCF_003086295.3. Taxonomy (NCBI): domain Eukaryota; kingdom Viridiplantae; phylum Streptophyta; class Magnoliopsida; order Fabales; family Fabaceae; genus Arachis; species Arachis hypogaea. Next base: position 83,051,077 of record NC_092039.1, on the reverse strand, counting down.
TTCCTTCAAGAACTTGGCGTAGAGTGGCATTTGCTCTATTGCTTCAGCAAAGGGTATGTTTATTTGTAGTTTCTTGAAGATTTCCAAGAATCTTGAGAATTGGTTATCCTCTCCCCTCTTTTTTAATTGCAGCTGCTGGGGGTATGGAGCTTTTGAAAGGCATGGTTTGAGAGCTTCTCCTTCTTGGTGTGACTTAGGGATGGAGATTCGAGCTCCCTCTTGTCCCTTGTCTTCTTCATCCAAATTCTTCTCTGGTGGTTTCTTGTGGATCTCCTTCAATTCTTTCCCATTTCTGAGGGTGATGGCTTGACATTCCTCCCTTGGTGCTGAGTTAATGTTGCTGCAATTGTTGTGTCTAGGGGTTTACTTGAATAAGAACTCAATCTGCGTTTCAAGTTTCTTGATGGCAGCATCTTGATTCTGCATGTTGGATTGCACTTCTTCCCGGAAAGATTTACTATCTTGAATTTCTCTACATAGATTTTCAAGTAGAGCTTCAATCTTTGAAAGTCTATCCTCTGTTAGTGATGGTGGGTTAGGATTAGGTGGTTGAGAAGGGTGGTTAGGTGGTTGTTGATAGGGTCTCTGTGAGGTATGTTGGTGAGTTACATTGTTGTTGGAGTTGAGGTTGTGGCGTCTCTGGTCTTGACCTTGGTCTTGTTGATTTCTCCAACCAAAGTTGGGGTGATTTCTCCATCCAGAGTTATAGGTTTTGGAGTATGGGTCATGGATTTGTCTAGGTGAGTTTCCAACATAGTTGACTTGTTTCCAGTCACCTTCTTCTCCTATATTCACTCCTTCTTGAGTTGGTGATGACGTGATGACTGCTACAACTTGGTTTTCCTCCACCTTCTTGGTGAGATCTGCTAGCTGCTTGGTGATCATCTTATTTTGAGCTAGCAATGAATCCATGTGGTTCAGCTCCATTACTCCTCGAGTGTTACTTCTTTCAGAGACATAGAAGTAGTCATTCTCAGCTACTGTGTCAATGACATCTATGGCTTCTTTAATGGTTTTCTTCTTGTTTAGAGAGCCCCCTGATAAATGATCTACAGCCTTCTTTGACTCATAGGAAAGACCTTCATAGGAAATGTGAAGTTGAACCCATTCATTGAACATATCTGGTGGGCATCTTTTTGTTAAGTCCTTGAACCTCTCCCATGCCTCATAGAGAGTCTCACCATCTGTTTGCCTGAAAGTCTGCACCTCAGCTCTCAGCCTGTTAATTCTTTGAGGAGGGTAGAATCTTGCCAAAAATTTGTTCACCACATCTTCCCAATTTGTCAAACTCTCCTTTGGAAATGATTCGAGCCACTTGGATGCCTTATCCCTGAATGAAAAAGGGAACAACAACAGCCTATAGACATCTGGGTGGACTCCATTAGACTTCACAGTATCACAAATTCTTAGGAAGGTGGTTAGATGTTGATTGGGGTCTTCTTGAGCACTTCCTCCAAATGAGCAGTTGTTCTGAACAAGGGTGATGAGCTGGGGTTTTAGTTCAAAGTTGTTAGCATGTATGGTGGGCTTCTGGATGCTACTTCCACAGTTTCCTAGATTTGGATTGATGAAGGAGCCTAGAACTCTCCTTTCTTACCCAGCATGATTTGCAGGACCTTCTCTAGCATGGTTGTAAGCCTCTTCTTCATGATTGTTTTCCAAGTTCTCTTTCATGTTGGATTCAAAGTACTCTTCTTCTTCCTCAGCACCAACAACTCCTTTCCCTCTTGCTTCCCTCCTTAATCTCCAGAGGGTTCTCTCAGGTTTTGAATTGAAGGAAGTTGAGGTCCCCCCCTCTTCTCCCTGTCATACAACTAACAAAACATGCAATAAGAGATAAAATGAAGAGGTTATTCTTGTTAGAGTGATTATTAGTGTGAGTGATGCAAATATTCAAACAGTTAGTGGGTTAGTGGGCAGAATTGTAGATAATAACAAAGAAAGAAAGAAAAACAGAGAGGGTATAGAGGATGAGGACGAAGTTAAACAAAGTGAAAATAAATGACTGAATAAAGTAAATAAAAAAGGAAAAAAATGCTCAATCTAGTGAGCTTCCAACTTAATCATTGTTGATACAAAATCAATCCTCAGCAACGGCACCATAAACTTGATGCACGAAAACTTGTCTCTCAACAAATTTTCCTTCGGCAAGTATACCGAATTTGTATCAAGTAAAAACTCACAATAGATTGAGGTCGAATCCCACAGGGATTGATTGGTCAAGCAACTTTAGTTGGAAGAGTATGCTAGTTAAGCTAAACTGAGTGTAGTTTGAGAATTGCAGAAAATTAAATGGCAGAAAAGTAAATAGCAGAAAATAAAGTGCAAAATCTTAAATGGGGATTTGGGGTAATGAGCATGAAAATAAATGACAAAAAATGAAGAGAATGGGTAAGATCAGAAATGGGGAATTCATTGGGCTCAGGAGATGTTGTATTCTCCAGATCAAGTTCATTTTCATCTCTTCCTCAATCAATGCATCTATTGATCTCCTTAGCGATCTTAGGTGATTAGATTCCAATTTCTTGGTATTCCAATCTCTCTAAGCTTGAACAATTGCCCAATTCCTTGATTTAATTGCTCATGGGAAGAGATGAAGTATGGTCACTGATTATACCACATGTATTTCCAAATCAAAGTGTTGGGAGGATTACATGTCACTATATCCGCCCAGACCCCAATTTGGTCCAACATGAGAAAGCATTTCTAGCATGATCTCCTCATCCCTTTTCCAAGGCTCAGAGGAGATCCAATTATGGAGAGTTTCTTTTCCAAGATAACTAACCAATTGAATTAAGATCGAAAGCTTTCTAGTAAATCAAAAGAGAAGAAAGAAGAAGAGAATGAAAACTATAATTGATCCATCAAATTACAACAGAGCTTCCTAACCCAATAAAAGGGGTTTAGTTGTTCATAGCTCTAGAAATGAAAAATGGTAGAAACAAATACATCCAAGCTAAAAGTGTAGAAAAGTAAATATACAGAGAGTAGTTCTCCAAAGTGCCAAGCTTCTCTATAGTTCAAAACTACTCCTATATATACTACTCCTCTTGATCTTCTAGTGAGTTCTTCAAGTCTTGGATGTGGGCTTTGGATCTTGAGTTGAAGCAGTTCCAATCTTTAGTGGGCCCAGCTTGCAGAGAAGTATGAATTAGGCATGGGCGTTAGTGAAGTTAACGTTAAGTGACATTGTGGGTTCGAGAACGTTAGTGGAAATCACAATTTTCACTAACGTTCCAACCCCATATAGCCTACGTTAACTCCAACATTAGTGGCACTAACGTGACCACTAACGCTGCCTTGTAAATCTTCGCTAGCATTATTGGGACTCACCTTTCCCAATAACATTGGCTTATAACCCTTCGCAAATGTTCTTGGGACTCACCTTTCCCATTAACATTGCCTTATGCCCTTTGTCCCTACGTTAGAGTTCACGTTAGTGTAAGTAAGGTGGCTCTTAACGTGGCTATGCCTCACCTTCGAGAGCGTTAGTGACACTTACCTTTGTCACTAACGCTCAAAGTGCCCCTACTCTCCACATTAGGGCTCACGTTAACTAAGTTAACGTGGCCACTAACGTGGTAGTAATGCCATCTTCCAACGTTAGTGACAAAGGTGAGTGTCACTAACGTTGGGTCATCAATCTCAGCTCTACGTTAACTTTCACGTTAGTGGTCTTAACATGACCACTAACGTGGGCAATGCTAGTTGATCCAACATTGGTGACAAAGGTGAGTGTCACTAACGTTGGCATTGTTCCTCTCTTCCACGTTAGAGTTCACGTTAACTAAGTTAACGTGACTCTTAACGTGGCTCATTGCCAAATCTTAGAACGTTAGTGGTGTTCACGTTTACCACTAACGATGGAGCTTTCTTTTGTCTCCACGTTAACTACCACATTAACTTAGTTAACATGGCAATTAACGTGGGCTTATGATGGCTTCACGGGCGTTATTGGTGATCACTTTTCTCCTTAACGTTGCAAGCTATTTACCATTTCACGTTAGTGGTCACGTTAACTAGATTAACGTGAGTACTAACATGGTTCTTCCTTGCTTCCTTTGTCCTGAAATCAAGCAAATAAAGTGCATCAAAGCTCTAGCCAAAGTCATGAGATTATGCATCATCAATTTATCATTCAATTCTAGCAAAATCCTCATGAAATCATGTGAAATTCACAATAGTTGCTTGAATCAAGGTGTAAGTGTATTTTCATCCAAAACTTGCCTTATTCACTAAGAAAATGCATGAAACTACCTTAAAACAGTAAAGATCAGTGAAACTGGCCTAGATGCCCTGGCATCAACATCCAAGGTAATATTCAGTTACTATAATTACTTCTAATTCTTAACTTATTATCACAAGACATGGCTCCAAGTCTACATGAATAAGCATAAGATATTTCCAAAAGCAAATTATACATTGACTAATTTCGAAACCATCTGCAACAGGACAAATTATACGTTGACTAATTATAAAAAGACACAAATTCATACTCATTTTTTAACTAAAAAAACACAAATAGAAGAACCATCTATCGCAGACCAATAAGATTCCATGTTCATATAATTTTTTTTATAACCACTAACCCTGTATGCCAACGCAACTCGGTGGCGAGGTTGTAAGCGGCGATGGCTCAGGCTCCACAAGAAAAACAAGGGCCGCGGTTGCTAGTTGTATGTCCGCACTGGGGTGGGTCTTCAACAGCTCCGTGCGATGTGGCGGAGTAAGATGAGGAATGAATGCAGGACCGACAGTCACATGCAGCAGAACCAGCAGCGCAGGGGTGGGTCTCCAATAATGGCATGGGTTGTTGCGGAACGAGTTGAGGAGTCAATGAGTCTTCGTGGGAGCTCAGCCTGTGACATGCAGCATCACTGTGTGGCGCAGTTATGACTTCGAAGCGCCTCTGTTTGGGTCGACGACCGACGTTCCAACAGCGCTGACATTGGTTAACGGCGGCGCTGACTACAAGCAGGAGGATTTGATCGGCGCTAAAAGTGGAGAGGTTGGAGAAAAGAGGCTGCATGATAATCCTGTGTAAAATAGGTTTATATTGGTGACCTTGGATAATTAGAGATGTGGCTTTTTAAGCGAATTGAGTTTTTTAGTCCAGCCCATCAAAAATTGGCAAGAGTTAGCAAAATCTATATTGGTAACGTAATTATTAATTATTAGACCAACCAAATTGATTAATTGGCAACCTTTTATCTTGTCCCTCATCAAACTAGTATCAAGTAAATTATTGTTAGGTTGTATGTTTTAAATTGGTCCTGATGGCATGGAAAAGCCATGAATAGTCTTTATTGTTATGCCCTTAGATCGGAAATGTATTAAAATTGCAGTTAGCATTCAATGATTGAGCTAAAAGAAGACTATGACTGGAATAATTCTTCATGGTCGAGTATAAACACATTCACAATTATTGCTCTTTGAAAAATGAGGCTTCGAATTGCCACGTCTCTTTAAAGCGACAAACACACATTGTTGTGTATTTGTGTGTGTCAAGTATCTACTGACCAAAGATAATAATAAATATCTTTGTGGTGATGCTATTGGCGTCTAATTCATCCAGCATCATATGTGAGCATGAACATTAGAACACGGCATATCACCATCCTAGGACCTTTCTAGATTCTCTCTATCCACACATGGCACTTGGGATGGGACCCCATAAACAATGGGACATACACACTTTCGTCCTCCAATTTCTACTATTTCTAATTTTTTGTCCTAAAAGAAAATTATCATATTGCATAAACTTTTTGACTTTGAGAACTATAGTACTAAACATTATTGATGTGGATTTTTATAACGTGAGATCGAGCAGAACAATTATAAGCATAAGAGTCGTGAATTTCTTATCTTCTCTGCACTAAGTAATGAGGTCATCGAATTATTAATCAACAACTGCAATGATCGCATCACAATCATGTTCAAATCACAGCCCGATTCGTGTTTCCACAAAATCCTCCGGATTCTGAGGAAAACGACATCCCCGACCCGGAGGAAACCCTGAAAACGACATGTATGTGCCATGTGGCTTCTGCTTTGCCACCCAGCAAATGCGTACAGATCACGGGTCGTCGTTTTGCGCTCTGCCACTACGGCTTTTGCCATTTAGCCGCAGACCCGCCGGACACATACATGTTTCTGCCCAAGCTAAGCAATGAGTAAACAGTAAACACCCAAGTTGCAAATTTTATATAGATTAGTGATTACTTTGATTTTTAATTTTTTTTGTTATTATACTATATTTTGCCAAGCATGGCTTGCAAGTTGTGTTTTCTTCATGAAATAATTGTGGTGATAATAGTTTCCCGTTATGGTTTTATGGAAGAAAGATTATACGAGAAAACTTGTTATTCATAAAAGTTATTGCAGCAGATTTAAAAAATATTTAAATTTATTCGAAAAGAAATTCTATTGTAGCCAGGATGTTTATGTAAATATAGAAATGAAAGAAACTTGGATATATTTTTATTTTTACTCATTAAAATTTTTTAGAATTGAATGTTAGGTCTCTTATGTGATAATAGTTTATGGTAGGAGATATTTATATATTTTTGTTAGAAATAAATCTTATGCTTTTTCTTTAATTTATAAGTGTCATTTGACTTTTTTTATAAATAAAAATTTATTTTTTAAGAATAAATACCGTGAGTTACACAATTAAATATTATTAAAATTAAAGTTATAGATTTTTTATATTTTGATAATATTTTATAAAAAATATTGTTATTAATAAAAAAATACTGTTTTAATTTTAGTAATATTTTTTAAAATACAATAACTACTGTAATGATCGTAACATAATTATATATATATAATCATGTATATATTATCACTTTAGTTTCTAGCAATAAAATGTTTAATTAATTAGTAGTATAATACATGAAGTCTTTTAAACAATAAACATGTACCGAATGATAATATAAAAATTTTTATATATCAACATATAATTATATATTATTTATTTATCGATTCCTTTTACGAAATATATAAATACCCGTAGAGGTCCTGAAAGGTTATCTCAAAATATATATACAAAGGATGGACGGATTAGGACTATACTATAACTAAGAAGATTAATTGAATGATATATGGACGTTAATCCTAAAAGTCCAAAACCTTAATTTAAAACGTGACTTTATAAACTTCAAAAAATAATAAGAAAGGGCAATGATATTGTTTATTACGTCTCTCTACTAGATTTACTTTTAATTTGCCATAATTTAATTGTATGTAAAGCATTGTATTAGTTATGAGTCTTTGAGGGATTTGTAAAAAGTCTAAACGTCAAGTTCACTGATCTCGTTATGATAATTCAAATTAATGACAAGTGGTCACGTGGTGATGATATAGTACAATAAGAATAAGTTCTGTATAATTTTTGTTTAAATTCAATTTGCACACTCAAAGTTTATAACTTTAATAAAAATATAGAAAAAGCTCAACATCCATATAAAGATTACATGGATATTATTCAAGTACCTTTCACTCTACGCGATTTTTCCCATCCACACACTCGTTTGTTTTACACGCGTTTTATATAACGTATATAACGTAATCCTATTTTGCGTGATCAACCTTTTTCAACGTTCCATATAACATAAACTTTTTTCTTCTTCTTCTTCTTCTTCTTCTTCTTCTTTAACCTAATTAAATTCGTTCTTCTCCTCTATTCGCGTTTTTCTTCTCTGCATTATGGATCTGGATTGACTTCAACGTAATTAGCTTCGTCGTTCATCTTCTTCTTCGTTTTCTTCTTCGATCTGCACTTCTGAATTGAAACAATGAATGAATCAACTTCAAATCAGTTGAATGAGTACGATTTGGATAATTCTTCCGAAACGCATAAATTTGATGAGGTTTGGATTATTGAATTTTAAATTGAATTCAATGGAATGAAATTGCTAATTTTATTTGAAGTGTATTAAATGGACTGAGGTGATCTATATCTGAATTGAATTGAATTGAATTGATAATATGTAATCCTGAGTAACTTTTCTGTTCGGTAAGTACTAAAGAGTTGATTCACCATATGTATGTGTTCGGTTCGGCATGCAGAAATGAGTCTAAAAATAATTAGACGAATATATTCTGTTTTGTTCCCTAAGCACTATAATTATTTTACCGTAATTAAGATTTCAGTTCACCATTATTAAGATTTCGGTTCACCGTGCAGACCAGCTGCGCTATGGATGAAAAATTTGTCCTAAAGGTGGATGGTGGACGAAATTGTGATCATCAACAATGGCTCCAATAACTTGGTAGCGCTCTCAAACATAAATCACACTTTATCACAACTCCGCACAACTAACCAGTAAGTGTACTGGGTCGTCCAAGTAATACCTTAGTGAGTAAGGATCAATCCCACAGAGATTGTTGGTATGAAGCAAGCTATGGTCATCTTGTAAATCCCAGTCAGGCAGATTTAACTAATTTAAGAGATTATTGGTTTTTCGAATAATAATAATAAATAAATAGAAAATAGTTACTCATATAATTCAATGGTGGGAATTTCAGATAGGTTCATGGAGATGCTGTCTTACTTCTGAATCTCTGCTTTCCTACTGCTTTAATCCAATCTTTGTCACTCCTTTCTATGGCAAGCTGTATGTAGGGCATCACCGTTGTCAATGGCTACATCCCATCCCCTCAGTGAAAATGGTCCAAATGCTCTGTCATAGCACGGCTAATCATCTGTCGGTTCTCGATCAGATTGGAATAGAATCCCTTGATTCTTTTGCGTTTGTCATCACGGCCAGCAATCGTGAGTTTGAAGCTCGTCACAGTCATTCAATCACGGAATCCTACTCGGAATACCACAGACAAGGTTAGACTTTCTAGATTCCCATGAATGCCACCATCAATTCTAGCTTATACCACGAAGATTTTGATTAAGGAATCCAAGAGATATGCGCCCGATCTAAGGTAGAACGGAAGTGGTTGTCAGTCACGCGTTCATAGGTGAGAATGATGATGAGTGTCACGGATCATCACATTCATCATGTTGAAGTGCAACGAATATCTTAGAATAAGAACAAGCGGAATTGAATAGAAACTAGTAGTAATTGCATTGAAACTTGAGGTACAGCAGAGCTCCACACCCTTAATCTATGGTGTGTAGAAACTCCATCATTAAAAATACATAAGTGATGAAGGTCCAGGCATGGCCGAATGGCCAGTCTCCAAAACGTCTAAGATCGCATAAACTGATCAAAGATGTGGTCAAAAGACGAATAATAAAATATAACTGAGACCAAAGATGTAACGTGGTCGAAAGACAACTAGTACAATAGTAAAATGTCTTATTTATACTAAACTAGCTACTAGGGTTTACAGAAGTAAGTAATTGATGCATAAATCCACTTCCGGGGCCCACTTGGTGTGTGCTTGGGCTGAACTTGATCTATCCACGAGCTGAGGCTTCTCTTGGAGTTGAACGCCAAGTTGTAACGTGTTTTGGGCGTTCAACTCTGGTTAGTGACGTGTTTCTGGCGTTTGACTCCAGAATGCAGCATGGAACTGGCGTTGAGCGCCAGTTTACGTCATCTAATTACGAATAAAGTATGAACTATTATATATTGCTGGAAAGTTCTGGATGTCTACTTTCTAACTCCGTTGAGAGCGTGCCATTTGGGGTTCTGTAGCTCCAGAAAATCTATTTCGAGTGCAGGGAGGTCAGATTCCAACAGCATCAGCAGTCCTTTGTCAGCCTCCTATCAGAGTTTTGCTCAGGTCCCTCAATTTCAGCCAGAAAATACCTGAAATCACAGAAAAACACAAAAACTCATAGTAAAGTCCAGAAATGTAAATTTAGCATAAGAACTAATGAAAACATCCCTAAAAGTAACTAGATCATACTAAAAACTACCCAAAACAATGCCAAAAAGCGTATAAATTATCTGCTCATCACAACACCAAACTTAAATTGTTGCTTGTCCCCAAGCAACTGAAAATCAATTAGGATAAAAAGAAGAGACTATACTATAAATTCTAAAATATCAATGAATATTAATTCTAATTAGATGAGCGGGACTTGTAGCTTTTTGCTTCTGAACAGTTTTGGCATCTCACTTTCTCCTTTGAAGTTTAGAATGAATGGCATCTATAGGAACTTAGAATTTCAGATAGTGTTATTGATTCTCCTAGTTAAATTTGTTGATTCTTGAACACAGCTACTATTATGAGTCTTGGCCGTGGCCCTAAGCATTTTGTTTTCCAGTATTACCACCGGATATATAAATGCCACAGACACATGACTGGTGAACCTTTTCAGATTGTGACTCAGCTTTGCTAGAGTCCCCAGTTAGAGGTGTCTAGAGCTCTTAAGCACACTCTTTTTGCTTTGGATCACGACTTTAACCACTCAGTCTCAAGCTTTTCACTTGGACCTGCATGCCACAAGCACATGGTTAGGGACAGCTTGATTTAGCCGCTTAGACCTGGATTTTATTTCCTTGGGCCCTCCTATCCATTGATGCTCAAAACCTTGGATCCTTTTTACCCTTGCCTTTTGGTTTTAAGATCCATTGGCTTTTTCTGCTTGCTTTTTCTTTTTCTAAAATTTTTTTTTGCCATTTTTTTTCTTTTTTTTCTGCAAGCTTTTGCTATTCACTGCTTTTTCTTGCTTCAAGAATCAATTTTATGTTTTTTTAGATTGTCAATAACATTTTTCCTTGTTCATCATTCTTTTAAAAGCCAACAATTTTAACATTCATAAAAAACAAGATAAAAAATATGCACTGTTCAAGCATTCATTCAGAAAACAAAAAGTATTGTCACCAAATCAATATAATTAAACTAAATTCAAGGACAATTTTCGAAATTTATGTACTTCTTGTTCTTTTGAATTAAAAAAAAATTCATTTAAGAGAGGTGAAGGATTTATGGAATTTATTCATAGCTTTAAGACATAGTTACTACATACTAATGATCATGAAGTAAAGACACAAAACATAGATAAAAACAAAAAACAGAAAAATAAGAACAAGGAATGAATCCACCTTAGTGGCATCTTCTTCTTTAAGGGCCAATGATGTCCTTAAGCTCTTCTATGTCCCTTCCTTGCCTTTGTTGCTCCTTCCTCATTGCTCTTTGATCTTCTCTAATTTCATGGAGAATGATGGAGTGCTCTTGATGTTCCACCCTTAATTGATCCACATTGTAACTCAAATCTTCTAAGGAAGTGTTGAGTTGTTCCCAATAGTTGTTGGGAGGAAAGTGCATCCCTTGAGGCATCTCAGGGATTTCTTGATGATGAGCTTCTTCATGCGTCTCTTGGGTTCCATGAGTGGGCTCTCTTGTTTGTTCCATCCTTTTCTTAGTGATGGGCTTGTCCTCCTCAATGAGGATGTCTCCTTCTATGATAACTCCAGCTGAGTAACATAGATGGCAAATAAGATAAGGAAAAGATAGCCTTGCCAAAGTAGAGGACTTATCGGCTATTTTGTAGAATTCATGGGAGATGACTTCATGAACTTCTACTTCCTCTCCATTCATGATGCTATGAATCATGATGGCCCGATCCACAGTAACTTCAGATCGGTTGCTAGTGGGGATGAGGGAGCGTTGGATGAACTCCAACCATCCTCTAGCCACAGGCTTCAGGTCCAGTCTTCTTAGTTGAACTGGCTTGCCTTTGGAATCTCTTTTCCATTGAGCTCCTTCCACTCATATGTCCATAAGGACTTGGTCCAACCTTTGATTAAAGTTGACCCTTCTAGTGTAGGGGCGTGCATCTCCTTGCATCATGGGCAAGTTGAACGTCAACCTCACATTTTTCAGACTAAAATCTAAGTATTTTCCCCGAACCATTGTAAGATAATTCTTTGGGTTCAGGTTCTTACTTTGATCATGGTTCCTAGTGATCCATGCATTGGCATGGAACTTTTGAACCATTAAGATTCCGACTTGTTGAATGGGGTTGGTTAGAACTTCCCAACCTCTTCTTTGGATCTCATGTCGGATCTCCGGATACTCATTTTTCTTGAGCTTGAAAGGGACCTCGGGGATCACCTTCTTCTTGGCCACAACATCATAGAAGTGGTCTTGATGGGCTTTGGAGATGAATATTTCCATCTCCCATGACTCGGAGGTGGAAGTTTTTGTCTTCCCTTTCCCTTTTCTAGAGGATTCTCCGGCCTTAGGTGCCATCAATGGTAATGGAAAAACAAAAAAGCTATGCTTTTACCATACCAAACTTAGAATATTGCTCGCCCTTGAGCAAGAGATGAAAGAAGAGAAGAAGAAGAAGAAAATATGGAGGAGAGGGGGAGAGGTGTATTCGGCCAAGAAGGAGAAGAGAGGTTTGTGTTGTGTGAAAATGAAGAAGAATGGAGGGGTTTATATAGTGAGGGTTGAGGGAGTAGGTTCGGCCATTTAGGGTGGGTTTGGGTGGGAAAGAAATTTGAATTTTGAAGGTAAGTGGGGTTTATGGGGAAGAGTGGATGGATGTGAGTGGTGAAGGGGTGATTGGGAAGAGAGATTGAGGTAATTGGTGAAGAGTTTTGGGGAAGAGTGTTTATTGGAAAGAGAGAACGAATGTTGAGAAGAGGGGAGAATATGGTAGGTGGGGATCCTGTGGGGTCCACAGATCCTGAGATTATCCTGTGGGATCCACAGATCCTGAGGTGTCAAGGATTTACATCCCTGCACCAATTAGGCATGTAAAATGCCTTTCCATGCAATTCTGGCATTTAAACACCGAAGTGATGCATGTTCTGGGCGTTCAACGACCATGTGCAGCATGTTTCTGGCGTTGAACGCCAATTCCATGCTTGTTTCTGGCGTTCAACGCCAACTCTCCTCAGGGTGCATTCCTGGCGTTTGAACGCCGGGATGTAGCTTGTTTCTGGCGTTCAACGCCAGATCCCTGCTCTATTCTGGCGTTGAACGCCAGCCAGATGCTCCTTACTGGCGTTTAAACGCCAGTAAGTCCTTCCTCCAGGGTGTGATTTTTCTTCTGCTGTTTTTGATTCTGTTTTTAATTTTAATATTTTTTTCGTGACTCCACATGATCATGAACCTAATAAAACATAAAAGAACAATAAAATAAAAAATAAAATTAGATAAATAAAAATTGGGTTGCCTCCCAATAAGTGCTTCTTTAATGTCAATAGCTTGACAGTGGGCTCTCATAGAGCCTCACAGGTGATCAGGTCAATGTTGTATAGTCCAAACACCAAACTTAGAGTTTGGTTGTGGGGATTCAACACCAAACTTAGAGTTTGGTTGTGGCCTCCCAACACCAAATTTAGAGTTTGATTGTGGGGGCTCTGTTTGACTCTGTACTGAGAGAAGCTCTGCATGCTTACTCTCCCTTGTTATAGAAGGATAGCCGTGTGGCCTAAACACAAGGTAGTCCCCATTCAATTGAAGGACTAATTCTCCTCTGTTAACATCTATCACAGCTTCTGCTGTGGCTAGGAAAGGTCTTCCAAGGATGATGCATTTATCCTCCTCCTTCCTAGTGTCTAAGATTATGAAATCAGCAGGAATGTAAAGGCCTTTAACCTTTACAACACGTCCTCTACTAATCCATAAACTTGTCTTACTGACTTGTCTGCCAATTGTAATGAGAATAAGGCAGGCTGTACCTCAATGATCCCCAGTTTCTCCATTACAGAGAGTGGCATAAGATTTATGCCTGACCCTAGGTCACACAGAGCTTTTTCAAAGGTCACGGTGCCTATGGTACAGGGTATTAAGAATTTCCCAGGATCTTGTTTCTTTTGAGGTAAAGTTTGCTGAACCCATGTATCAATTTCACTAATGAGCAAGGGAGGTTCACCTTCCCGTGTCTCATTACCAAATAACTTGGCATTCAGCTTCATGATGGCTCCTAGATATTGAGCAACTTGCTCTCCAGTTACATCTTCATCCTCTTCAGAGGAAGAATAATCTTCAGAGCTCATGAATGGCAAAGGAGATTTAATGGAATCTCTATGGTCTCTATATGAGCCTCAGATTCCTTTGGATCCTCAATAGGGAACTCCTTCCTGCTTGAGAGACGTTCCATGAGATCTTCCTCATTGGGATTCACGTCCTCTCCCTCCTCCTTGCATTCGGCCAGATTGATTATATCAATGGCCTTGCACTCTCTTTTTGGATTTTCTTCAGTATTGCTTGGGAGAGTGATGAGCGGATAATTTATACGCTTTTTAGCATTGTTTTTAGGTAATTTTTAGTAAGTTCAAGCTACTTTTAGGGATGTTTTCATTAGTTTTTATGTTAAATTCACATTTCTGGACTTTACTATGAGTTTGTGTGTTTTTCTGTGATTTCAGGTAAATTCTGGCTGAAATTGAGGGACTTGAGCAAAACTCTGAAAAAGGCTGACAAAAGGACTGCTGATGCTGTTGGAATCTGACCTCCCTGCACTCGAAATGGATTTTCTGGAGCTACAGAACTTTAAATGGCGCGCTCTCAACGGCGTTGGAACGTAGACATCCAGAGCTTTCCAGAAATATATAATAGTCCATACTTTATTCGGAAATTGATGACGTAACGTGGCGTTGAACGCCACGTACATGCTGCTATCTGGAGTTAAACACCAGAAAAACGTCATGATCCGGAGTTGAACGCCCAAAACACGTCATAACTCGGAGTTTAACTCCAAGTAAAGCCTCAGCTCGTGGATAGATCAAGCTCAGCCCAAGCATACACCAAGTGGGCTCCGGAAGTGGATTTATGCATCAATTACTTACTCATGTAAACCATAGGAGCTAGTTTATTATAAATAGAACATTTAACTAGTGTATTAGATGTCTTTTGACCACGTATGATCTTTGGTCTCAGTTTTGTTTTATTCTTCATCTTAGGAGACTATTGATCACATTCAGGGGGCTGGCCATTCGGCCATGCCTGAACCTTTTACTTATGTATTTTCAACAGTGGAGTTTCTGCACACCATAGATTAAGGGTGTGGAGCTCTGCTGTACCTCAAGTTTCAATACAATCACTATTACTTTTTATTCAATTCTCTTCTCTTCTTATTCCAAGATATACGTTATACTTAACTTTGATGAATGTGATGATCCGTGACACTCATCATCATTCTCACTTATGAACGCGCGTGACTGACAACCACTTTCGTTCTACTCTAGGCCGGGCGCATATCTCTTAGATTCCCCAACAGAATCTTCGTGGTATAAGCTAGATAGATGGCGGCATTCATGAGGATCCGAAAAGTCTAAACCTTGTCTGTGGTATTCCGAGTAGGATCCTGGGATTGAATGACTGTGACGAGCTTCAAACTCCTGAAGGCTGGGCGTGATGACAAGCGCAAAAGAATCAAGGGATTCTATTCCAACCTGATTGAGAACCGACAGATGATTAGCCGTGCTGTGACATAGCATAGGAACGTTTTCACTGAGAGGACGGGATGTAGCCATCAACCAAGGGTGATGCCTCTAGACGATTAGCCGTGCAGTGACAGCACATAGGATCATTTTCCCGAGAGGATTGAAAGTAGCCACCGCTGATGGTGAAGCCCTACATACAGCTTGCCATGGAAAGGAGTAGGAAGAATTGGATGACTGTAATAGGAAAGTAGAAATTCAAGAGGAGCACAGCATCTCCACACACTTATCTGAAATTCCCACTATTGATTTACATAAGTATTTCTATCCCTTTTATTTTCTTGTTATTTTTAATATTCGAAAACCCATAAACCAATTTAATTTGCCTAACTGAGATTTACAAGGTGACCATAGCTTGCTTCATACCAACAATCTCTGTGGGATCGACCCTTACTCACGTAAGGTATTACTTGGACGACCCAGTACACTTGCTGGTTAGTTGAACGGAGTTGTGAATTCAACTGGTGCCATAATAATGATTTCATACAAGTACAAAAGAGCATGTGATCACAATTTCGTCCACCAAGTTTTTGGCGCCGTTGCCGGGGATTGTTCGAGTATGGACAACTGACGGTTCATCTTGTTGCTCAGATTAGGTAATTTTCTTTTCAAAAATCTTTTTCAAAATTTTTCTTTTCTTTTTCGTTTTTCTAATAATGTTTTTCGAAAAAAATTTAATAAAAATACAAAAAAAAAATTAGAAAATCATAAAAATCAAAAATATTTTGTGTTTCTTGTTTGAATCTTGTGTTAATTTTTAAGTTGGGTGTCAATTGCATGCTTTTAAAATTTTTCTTGCATTTTTTCGAAAATCTCATGCATTCATAGTGTTCTTCATGATCTTCAAGTTGTTCTTGACAAGTTTTCTTGTTTGATCTTGATGATTTCTTGTTTTGTGTTGTTTGTTGTTTTTCATGTGCATCTTTGCATTCATATTTTCCATGCATTAAGGATTTCTAAGTTTGGTGTCTTGCATGTTTTCTTTGCATCAAAAATTTTTCAAAATTATGTTCTTGATGTTCATCATGATCTTCAAAGTGTTCTTGGTGTTCATCTTGACATTCATAGCATTCTTGCATGCATTCATTGTTTTGATCTAAAAATTTCATGCATTGAGTATTTTTGTTGTTTTTCTCTCTCATAACTAAAAATTCAAAAATAAAAAAATATATTTTCCTTATTTTCCTCCAAATTTTCGAAGTTTTGGGTTGACTTGGTCAAAAATTTTTAAAATTAGTTGTTTCTTACAAGTCAAGTCAAAATTTCAATTTTAAAAATCTTATCTTTTTAAAATCTTTTTCAAAAATCACATCTTTTTCATTTTTTATTTTCGAAAAATTTCAAAAATCTTTTTCAAAAATATTTTCAAAATCTTTTTCTTATCTTTATATCATATTTTCGAAAATTCACTAATAATTAATGTGATTGGTTCAAAAATTTGAAGTTTGTTACTTTCTTGTTAAGAAAGGTTCAATCTTTAAGTTCTAGAATCTTATCTTGTAGTTTCTTGTTAGTGAAGTAAATAATTTCAAATTTTTAAATTAAATCTTTTTATCTTTTATCTTATCTTTTTCAAAAATTTTATCTTTTTCAAAATTTGATTTCAAAATATCTTATCTAACTTCTTATCTTCTTATCTTTTTAAAAATTTGATTTCAAATCTTTTTCAATCAACCAACTAACTTTTTGTTTGTTTCTTATCTTTTTCAAAACTACCTAACTACTTTTCCCTCTCTAATTTTCGAAAATACCTCTCTCTTTTTCAAAAATTCTTTTTAATTAACTAATTGTTTCAAGTTTTAATTTTAATTTTAATTCATATTTAATTTTCGAAATTACTAACTCCTTTTCAAAAATATTTTCGAAAATCCCTCTCTCATCTTCTTCTATTTATTTATTTAATTACTAACACTTCTCTTCACCTCTCTTCATCTAAGAATCCGAACTTCTTATATCTCTTGTATTTGGATTCTTCCACCCCTTTCTCTTTCTACTAGCATAAAGGAATCTCTATACTGTGACATAGAGGATTCCTCTTTCTTTTCTTGTTTTCTTCTCTTTCATATGAGCAGGAACAGGGAAAAAGGCACTCTTGTTGAAATTGATCCAGAACCTGAAAGGACTCTGAAAAGAAAATTAAGAGAAGCTAAATTACAACAATCCAGAAACAACCTTTCAGAAATTTTCGAACAAGAGAAGGAGATGGCAGCCGAAAATAATAATAATAATGCAAGGAGAATGCTTGGTGACTTCACAAAGCCAACGTCCAAGTTTGATGGAAGAAGCATCTCCATTCCTGCCATTGGAGCCAATAACTTTGAGCTTAAGCCTCAACTAGTTGCTTTAATGCAACAAAACTGCAAGTTTTATGGACTTCCATCTGAAGATCCTTATCAGTTTTTAACTGAGTTCTTGCAGATCCGTGAGACTGTAAAGACGAATGGAGTTGATCCTGAAGTCTACAGACTCATGCTTTTCCCTTTTGCTGTGAGAGACAGAGCTAGAATATGGTTGGATTCACAACCCAAGGATAGCCTGGACTCCTGGGATAAGCTGGTCACTGCCTTCTTAGATAAATTCTTTCCTCCTCAAAAGCTGAGCAAGCTGAGAGTGGATGTTCAAACCTTCAAACAAAAAGATGGTGAATCCCTCTATGAAGCTTGGGAAAGATACAAGCAGCTGACCAAAAGATGTCCATCTGACATGTTTTCAGAATGGACCCTATTAGATATATTCTATTATGGTCTCTCTGAATTTTCGAAAATGTCATTGGACCACTCTGCAGGTGGATCTATTCACCTAAAGAAAATGCCTGAAGAGGCTCAAGAACTCATTGACATGGTTGCAAACAACCAGTTTATGTACACCTCTGAGAGGAATTCCGTGAATAATGGGATACCTCAGAAGAAAGGAGTTCTTGAAATAGATGCTCTGAATGCCATATTGGCTCAGAACAAAGTGTTGACTCAACAGGTCAACATGATCTCTCAAAATCTGAATGGATGGCAACATGCATCCAACAGTACTAAAGAGGCAGCTTCTGAAGAAGCTTATGATCCTGAAAACCCTGCCATGGCAGAGGTTAATTACATGGGTGAACCATATGGAAACACCTATAACCCATCATGGAGAAATCATCCAAATTTCTGCTGGAAGGATCAACAAAAGCCTCAACAAGGCTTTAACAATGGTGGACGCAATAGGCTAAGCAATAGCAAGCCATATCCATCATCTTCTCAGCAACAGACAGAGAATTCTGAACAAAACACTTCTAATTTAGCCAATATAGTCTCTGATCTGTCAAAGGCCACTTTCAGTTTCATGAATGAAACAAGATCCTCCATCAGAAATCTGGAGGCACAAGTGGGCCAGCTGAGTAAGAAAGTTATTGAAACTCCCCCCAGTATTCTCCCAAGCAATACAGAAGAGAATCCAAAAGGAGAGTGCAAGGCCATTGATTTAGTCAATGTGATCGAATGCACAAGGGAAGAGGAGGACGAAAATCCTAGTGAGGAAGACCTCCTGGGACGTCCTTCAAGCAAGAAGGAGTTTCCTATTAAGGATCCAAAGGAATCTGAGGCTCATACAGAGACCATAGAGATTCCATTAAATCTCCTTCTGCCATTCATGAGCTCTGAAGACTATTCTTTCTCTGAAGAGGATGAAGATGTAACTGGAGAGCAGATTGCTCAATATTTAGGAGCTATCATGAAGCTGAATGCCAAGTTGTTTGGTAATGAGATTTGGAAAAGTGAACCTCCTTTACTCATTAGTGAACTACATACTTGGATTCAGAAAACTCTACCTCAAAAGAAACAAGATCCTGGCAAGTTCCTAATACCTTGTACCATAGGCACCATGAGCTTTGAAAAAGCTCTATGTGATCTGGGGTCAGGGATAAATCTTATGCCACTCTCTATAATGGAGAAGCTAGGGATCATTGAGGTACAACCTGCCTTGTTCTCATTACAATTGGCAGATAAGTCCTTGAGACAAGCTTATGGAATAGTAGAAGACGTGTTAGTAAAGGTTGAAGGTCTTTACATCCCTGCTGATTTCATAATCTTAGACACTAGGAAGGAAGAGGATGATTGCATCATCCTTGGAAGACCTTTCCTAGCCACAGCAGGAGCTGTGATAGATGTCAACAGAGGTGAGTTATTCCTTCAATTGAATGGGGACTACCTTGTGTTTAAGGCACATGGCCATCCCTCTGTGACAAAAGAGAGTAAGCATGAAGAGCTTCTCTCAGTTCAAGGTCAAGAAGAGCCCACACAGTCAAACTCTAAGTTTGGTGTTGTGAGGCCACAACCAAACTCTAAGTTTGGTGTTAAGACCCCATATCCAAACTCTAAGTTTGGTGTTGGCAACTACACAACATTGACCTGATCACCTTGTGGCTCCATGAGAGCCACTGTCAAGCTATTGACATTAAAGAAGCACTTGTTGGGAGGCAACCCAATTTTATTTATCTAATTTTTACTTTATTTTGTTTTATTGTTATTTTGTGTTTAATTAGGTACATGATCATGAGGAGTCACGAAAAAAATCAAAAAAATTAAAAACAGAGTCAAAAACAGAAGAAAAAATTTTTCACCCTGGAGGACGCACGGGCTGGCGTTCAACGCCAGTAAGATGCATCTAGCTGGCGTTCAACGCCAGAACAGAGCATCATTCTGGCGCTGAACGCCAGAAACAAGCAACATCCTGGCGCTGAACGCCAGGAATGTGCCCAGAGAGGAAAAACTGGCGCTGAACGCCGGTAACAAGCATGAAACTGGCGTTCAACGCCAGAAACATGCTTTACATGGGCGTTGAACGCCCAGAACGTGCACCAATGGGCGTTTAAACGCCAGAATGGTGTACAAAGGCATTTTACATGCCTATTTGGTGCAGGGATGTAATTCCTTGACACCTCAGGATCTGTGGACCCCACAGGATCCCCACCTACCATATTCCCACCTTACCTTTTAATCCTAATCACACTCTCCTAATCCTATTTCACTCTTCCCCATATCACACTTCCCAAAAACCTTCACCAATCACCTCAATTCCTCTTCCCAACTACCCCATTCACCACTCACATCCATCCACTCTTCCCCATAAACCCCACCTACCTTCATAAAATTCAAATTCAATTTCCCACCCATTCCCACCCAACATAGCCGAATAAACACTACCCCCCTCCTTATAAATACCCTTCCATTCTACTTCATTTTCACACAACACAAACCCCTCTTCTCCCACTTGGCCGAACCTACCTCTCTCCCTCTCTACCATATTTTCTTCTTCTTATTCTTCTCTTCTTTCTTCTCTTGCTCGAGGGCGAGCACTATTTTAAGTTTAGTGTGGTAAAAGCATAAGCTTTTTTTTGTTTTTCCATTACCAATGGCACCTAAGGCCGGAGTATCCTCTAGAAAAGGAAAAGGAAAGACAAAAGCTTCCACCTCCGAGTCATGGGAGATGGAAAGATTCATCTCCAAGAGCCATCAAGACCACTTCTATGATGTTGTGGCAAAGAAGAAGGTGATCCCTGAGGTCCCTTTTAAGCTCAAGAAAAATGAGTATCCGGAGATCCGACATGAAGTCCAAAGAAGAGGTTGGGAAGTCCTAACCAACCCCATGCAACAAGTCGGAATTTTAATGGTTCAAGAGTTCGATGCCAATGCATGGATCACTAGGAACCATGATCAAAGTATGAACCCGAGTCCAAAGAACTATCTCACAATGGTTCGGGGAAAATACTTAGATTTTAGTCCGAAAAATGTGAGGTTGGCGTTTCACTTGCCCATGATGCAAGGAGATGAACGCCCCTACACTAGAAGGGTCAACTTTAATCAAAGGTTGGACCAAGTCCTTATGGACATATGTGTGGAAGGAGCTCAATGGAAGAGAGACTCCAAAGGCAAGCCAGTGCAACTAAGAAGACTGGACCTCAAGCCTGTAGCTAGAGGATGGTTGGAGTTCATTCAACGCTCCATCATTCCTACAAGCAACCGATCTGAAGTTACTGTGGATCGGGCCATCATGATTCATAGCATCATGATTGGAGAGGAAGTAGAAGTTCATGAGGTCATCTCCAATGAACTCTACAAAATAGCCGACAAGCCCTCACCCATGGCACGGCTAGCTTTTCCTCACCTTATTTGCCATCTATGTTACTCAGCTGGAGTTATCATAGAAGGAGACACCTCCATTGAAGAGGACAAACCCATCACCAAGAAGAGGATGGAGCAAGCAAGAGAGACCATGCACGGTTCTCAAGAGATGCATGAGGAAGCTCATCATCAAGAAATCCCTGAGATGCCTCAAGGGATGCACTTTCCTCCCAACAACTATTGGGAGCAACTCAACACCTCCTTAGAAGATTTGAGCCACAATGTGGAACAATTAAGGGTGGAACATCATGAGCACTCCATCATTCTCCAAGAAATAAGAGAAGATCAAAGAGCAATGAGGGAGGAGCAACAAAGGCAAGGAAGGGACATAGAAGAGCTTAAGGACATTGTTGGACCTTCAAGGAGAAGACGCCACTAAAGGTGGATTCATTCCTTGTTCTTTATTTCTTTCTGTTTTCGTTTTTTTAATGTTGTGTTTATTTATGTTTTGTGTCTTTACTTCATGATCACATTAGTATGTAACCATGCCTCAAAGCTATGAATAAATTCCATTAATCCTTCACCTCTCTTAAATGAAAAATGTTTTAATTCAAAAGAACAAGAAGTACATAAATTTCGAATTTATCATTGAATTTAATTTAATTATATTGATGTGGTGACAATACTTTTTGTTTTCTGAATGAATGCTTGAACAGTGCATATGTCTTTTGATATTGTTGTTTATGAGTGTTAAAATTGTTGGCTCTTGAAAGAATGATGAACAAAGAGAAATGTTATTGAGGATCTGAAAAATCATGAAATTGATTCTTGAAGCAAGAAAAAGCAGTGAAAAGCAAAAGCTTGTGCGAAAAAAAAAAGTAGCGAAAAAAAATAGAAAGAAAAAGAAAAAGCAAGCAGAAAAAACCAATAGCCCTTAAAACCAAAAGGCAAGGGTAAATGGATCCAAGTGAAAAGCTGTCCCTAACCATGTGCTTGTGTCATGAAGGTCTAAGTGAAAAGCTTGAGACTGAGTGGTTAAAGTCGTGATCCAAAGCAAAAGAGTGTGCTTAAGAGCTCTGGACACCTCTAACTGGGGACTCTAGCAAAGCTGAGTCACAATCTGAAAAGGTTCACCCAGTCATGTGTCTGTGGCATTTATGTATCCGGTGGTAATACTGGAAAACAAAGTGCTTAGGGCCACGGCCAAGACTCATAAGTAGCTGTGTTCAAGAATCAACATGCTTAACTAGGAAAGTCAATAACACTATCCAAAATTCTAAGTTCCCAGAGACGCCAATCACTCTGAACTTCAAAGGAAAAAGTGAGATGCCAAAACTGTTCAGAAGCAAAAAGCTACAAGTCCCGCTCATCTAATTAAATTAATATTCATTGATATTTTAGAATTTATAGTATATTCTCTTCTTTTTATCCTAATTGATTTTTAGTTGCTTGGGGACAAGCAACAATTTAAGTTTGGTGTTGTGATGAGCGGATAATTTATACGCTTTTTAGCATTGTTTTTAGGTAGTTTTTAGTAAGTTCAAGCTACTTTTAGGGATGTTTTCATTAGTTTTTATGTTAAATTCACATTTCTGGAATATACTATGAGTTTGTGTGTTTTTCTGTGATTTCAGGTAATTTCTGGCTGAAATTGAGGGACTTGAGCAAAACTCTGAAAAAGGCTGACAAAAGGACTACTGATGCTGTTGGAATCTGACCTCCCTGCACTCGTAATGGATTTTCTAGAGCTACAGAACTCCAATTGGTGCGCTCTCAACGGCGTTGGAAAGTAGACATCCAGAGCTTTCCAGAAATATATAATAGCCCATACTTTATTCGGAAATTGATGCTGATGTCTGGAGTTAAACGCCAGAAACACGTCATGATCCGGAGTTGAACGCCCAAAACACGCTATAACTTGGAGTTCAACTCCAAGAAGAGCCTCAGCTCGTAGATAGATCAAGCTCAGCCCAAGCATACACCAAGTGGGCCCCGGAAGTGGATTTATGCATCAATTACTTACTCATGTAAACCCTAGTAGCTAGTCTAGTATAAATAGGATAAGTTACTATTGTATTAGACATCTTTTGACAGTTTAATCTTTAACTGTTTTAGTCTTTGATCATTCGGTCTTTTGATCATTCAGGGGGCTGGCCATTCGGCCATGCCTGAACCTTTCACTTATGTATTTTCAACAGTGGAGTTTCTGCACACCATAGATTAAGGGTGTGGAGCTCTGCTGTACCTCAAGTTTCAATACAATTACTATTACTTTCTATTCAATTCTCTTTTATTCTTATTCCAAGATATACGTTGCACAACACTTTGATGAATGTGATGATCCGTGACACTCATCATCATTCTCACCTATGAACGCACGTGATTGACAACCACTTCCGTTCTACTCTAGGCCGGGCGCATATCTCTTAGATTCCCCAACAGAATCTTCGTGGTATAAGCTAGATAGATGGCGACATTCATGGGGATCCGGAAAGTCTAACCTTATCTGTGGTATTCCGAGTAGGAACCCAGGAATCCGAAAAGTCTAACCTTGTATGTGGTATTCCGAGTAGGATTCCGGTATTGAATGACTGTGACGAGCTTCAAACTCCTGAAGGCTGGGCGTGATGACAAACGCAAAAGAATCAATGGAATCTACTCCAACCTGATTGAGAACCGACAGATGATTAGCCGTGCTGTGACAGAGCATTTGGACCATTTTCACTGAGAGGATGGGATGTAGCTATCAAGAAGGGTGATGCCTCCAGACGATTAGCCGTGCAGTGACAGCGCATAGGACCATTTTCCCGAGAGGATTAAAAGTAGCCATTGATGATGGTGATGCCCTACATACAGCTTGCCATGGAAAGGAGTAAGAAGGATTGGATGAGAGCAATAAGAAAGTAGAGATTCGAAAGGATTCTAGCATCTCCACACGCCTATCTGAAATTCCCACTATTGATTTACATAAGTATTTCTATCCCTTTTTATTTTCTATTTATTATTAATTTTCAAAACCCATAACCATTTAATCTGCTTAACTGAGATTTACAAGGTGACCATAGCTTGCTTCATACCAACAACCTCTGTGGGATCAACCCTTACTCACGTAAGGTATTACTTGGATGACCCAGTACACTTGCTGGTTAAGTTGAATGAAGTTGTGATCATAAATTCCAATAGAGCCAATTTTTAAATCTCATGCAAATACAAAGAGGATCACAATTTCGTCCACCAAGTTTTTGGCGCCGTTGCCGGGGATTGTTCGAGTATGGACAACTGACGGTTCGTCTTGTTGCTCAGATTAGGTAATTTTCTTTTCAAAAAATTTTTTCAAAATTTTTCTTTTCTTTTTCATTTTTTCCAAAATATATTTTCGAAAAAAAATAATAAAAATCCAAAAAAAGTAGAAAATCAAAAAAACCAAAAATATTTTGTGTTTCTTGTTTGAGTCTTGAGTCAATTTTTAAGTTTGGTGTCAATTGCATGCTTTAAAAAAATTTTTCTTGCATTTTTTGAAAATTCATGCATTCATGGTGTTCTTTATGATCTTCAAGTTGTTCTTGGTAAGTCCTCTTGTTTGATCTTGATGTTTTCTTGTTTTGTGTTGTTTGTTGTTTTTCATATGCATTTTTTGTATGTTAAAGTCCATGCATTAAAGATTTCTAAGTTTGGTGTCTTGCATGTTTTCTTTTGCATAAAAAAATTTTCAAAATTATGTTCTTGATGTTCATCATGATCTTCAAAGTGTTCTTGGCGTTCATCTTGACATTCATAGTGTCCTTGCATGCATCATGTGTTTTGATCCAAAATTTTTAAGTTTTGGGTCATAATTGTGTTTTTCTCTCTCATAATTAAATTTCAAAAATAAAAAAATATATTTTCCTTATTTTTCTCATAATTTTCGAAAATTTGAGTTGACTTAGTCAAAAATTTTCAAAATTAGTTGTTTCTTACAAGTCAAGTCAAAATTTTCAATTTTAAAAAATCTTATCTTTTCAAAATCTTTTTCAAAAATTATATCTTTTTCATTTTTTTTATTTTTTTTGAAAATTTCAAAAATTCTTTTTCAAATTATTTTCAAAATCTTTTCCTTATCTTCATATCACATTTTCGAAAACTCACTAATAATTAATGTGATTGATTCAAAAATTTGAAGTTTGTTACTTTCTTGTTAAGAAAGGTTCAATCTTTAAGTTTTAGAATCTTATCTCTTAGTTTCTTGTTAGTTAAGTAATTTTAAAAATTAAATCTTTTTCAAACAAATCTTTTTATCTTTTATCTTATCTTTTTCAAAAATTTTATCTTTTTCAAAATTTGATTTCAAAATATCTTATCTAAACTCTTATCTTCTTATCATTTCAAATTTGATTTTAATATCTTTTTCAACTAACTCTTGGACTTTTTGTTTGTTTCTTATCTTTTTCAAAACCACCTAACTGCTTTTTCCTCTCTAATTTTCGAAAATATCTCATCTCTTTTTCAAAAATTCTTTTTGTTTTAAATTTTAATATTAATCTTATCTTATTTCTAATTTTTGAAAATTACTAACCCTTCTTTTTAAAAATTATTTTCGAATTTTCTATCTCTTCTCTCTTATTCTATTTAACTATTTATTTACTAACACTTCTCTTCACCTCTTTTCATCTAAAAATCCGAACATAATCTATCCCTTGTGTTTGGATTCTTCACTCTTTCTTCTTCTACTAACATAAAGGAATCTCTATACTGTGACATAGAGGATTCCTCTTTCTTTTCTTGTTTTCTTCTCTTTCATATGAGCAGGAACAAGGAAAAAGACACTCTTGTTGAAATTGATACAGAACCTGAAAGGATTCTGAAGAGAAAATTAAGAGAAGCTAAGTTACAACAATCTAAAGGTAACCTTTCAGAAACATTAGAACAAGAGAAGGAGATGGAAGCCGAAAATAATAATAATGCAAGGAGAATGCTTGGTGACTTCACAAAGCCAACGTCCAAATTTGATGGAAGAAGCATCTCAATTCCTGCCATTGGAGCCAACAACTTTGAGCTGAAACCTCAGCTAGTTGCCTTAATGCAACAAAACTGCAAGTTTTATGGACTTCCATCTGAAGATCCTTACCAGTTTTTAACTGAGTTCTTGCAGATTTGTGAGACTGTAAAGACAAATGGAGTTGATCCTGAAGTCTACAAACTCATGCTTTTCCCTTTTTCTGTAAGAGACAGAGCTAGAATATGGTTGGATTCACAACCCAAGGATAGCCTGGACTCCTGGGATAAGCTGGTCACTGCCTTCTTGGATAAATTCTTTCCTCCTCAAAAGCTGAGCAAGCTGAGAGTGGATGTTCAAACTTTCAAACAAAAAGATGGTGAATCCCTCTATGAAGCTTGGGAAAGATACAAGCAGCTGACCAAAAGATGTCCATCTAACATGTTTTCAGAATGGACCATATTAGATATATTCTATTATGGTCTATCTAAATTTTTGAAAATGTCATTGGACCATTCTGCAGGTGGATCTATTCCCCTAAAGAAAACGCCTAAAGAGGCTCAAGAACTCATTGACATGGTTGCAAACAACCAATTCATGTACACTTCTGAGAGGAATTCCGTGAATAATGGGATACCTCAGAAGAAAGGAGTTCTTGAAATTGATGCTCTGAATGCCATATTGGCTCAGAACAAAGTTTTGACTCAGCAAGTCAACATGATCTCTCAAAGTCTGAATGGATGGCAAAATGCATCCAACAGTACTAAACAGGCAGCTTCTGAAGAAGCTTATGATCCTGAGAACCCTGCAATGGCAGAGGTTAATTACATGGGTGAACCTTATGGAAACACCTATAACTCATCATGGAGAAATCATCCAAATTTCTCATGGAAGGATCAACAAAAGCCTCAACAAGGCTTTAACAATGGTGGACGTAATAGGCTGAGCAATAGCAAGCCTTTTCCATCATCTTCTCAGCAACAGACAGAAAATTCTGAACAAAACACTTCTAATTTAGCCAATCTAATCTCTGATCTGTCAAAGGCCACTTTCAGTTTCATGAGTGAAACAAGATCCTCCATCAGAAATCTGGAGGCACAAGTGGGCCAGCTGAGTAAGAAAGTCATTGAAACTCCTCCCAGTATTCTCCCAAGCAATACAGAAGAGAATCCAAAAGGAGAGTGCAAGGCCATTGATGTGATCAATGTGGCCGAATGCACAAGGGAGGAGGAGGACGAAAATCCTAGTGAGTATGACCTCCTGGGACGTCCTTCAAGCAAGAAGGAGTTTCCTATTAAGGATTGATGAGCGGATAATTTATACGCTTTTTGGCATTGTTTTCATATAGTTTTTAGTAGGTTTGAGCTACTTTTAGGGATGTTTTCATTAGTTTTTATGTTAAATTCACATTTCTGGACTTTACTATGAGTTTGTGTGTTTTTCTGTGATTTCAGGTAAATTCTGACTGAAATTGAGGGATTTGAGCAAAACTCTGAAGAAGGCTGACAAAAGGACTGCTGATGCTGTTGGAATCTGACCTCCCTGCACTCAAAATGGATTTTCTGGAGCTACAGAACTCTAATTGGCGCGCTCTCAACGGCGTTGGAAAGTAGACATCCAGGGCTTTCCAGCAATATATAATAGTCCATACTTTATTCGAAGAATGACGACGTAACTTGGCGTTGAACGCCAAGTACACGCTGCTGTCTGGAGTTAAACGCCAGAAAAACGTCATTATCCGGAGTTGAACGCCCAAAACACGTCATAACTCAGAGTTCAACTCCAAGAGATGCCTCAGCTCGTGAATTAATCAAGCTCAGCCCAAGCATACACCAAGTGGGCCCCGGAAGTGAATTTATGCATCAATTACTTACTCATGTAAACCCTAGGAGCTAGTTTATTATAAATAGAACATTTAACTATTGTATTAGATGTCTTTTGACCACAATTCATCTTTGGTCTCAGTTTTGTTTTATCCTTCATCTTAGGAGATCATTGATCACGTTAGGGGGGCTGGCCATTCGGCCATGCCTGAACCTTTTACTTATGTATTTTCAACGGTGGAGTTTCTGCACACCATAGATTAAGGGTGTGGAGCTCTGCTGTACCTCAAGTATTAATGCAATTCTATTGTCTTTTATTCAATTCTCTCTTATTCTTATTCCAAGATATTCATTCGTACCCAAGAACATGATGAATGTGATGATAAGTAACCCTCATTATCATTCTCACTTATGAATGCACGTGATTGACAACCACTTCCGTTCTACATGCAACAAGAGCTTGAATGTGTATCTCTTAGATTCCCCAACAGAATCTTCGTGGTATAAGTTAGATAGATGGCGGCATTCATGAGGATCCGGAAAGTCTAAACCTTGTCTGTGGTATTCCGAGTAGGACTCTATGATTGAATGACTGTGACGAGCTTCAAACTCCTGAAGGCTGGGCGTGATGACAAGCGCAAAAGAATCAAGGGATTCTATTCCAACCTGATTGAGAACCGACAGATGATTAGCCGTGCTGTGACAGAGCATAGGAACGTTTTCACTGAGAGGATGGGATGTAGCCATTGACAACGGTGATGCCCTACATACAGCTTGCCATGGAAAGGAGTAAGAAGGACTGAGTTGAAGCAATGGGAGAGCAGGCGTTCTTGAGCCATACAGCATCTCCATTCGCTTATCTGAAATTCCCACCAATGAATCTGCATAAGTATTCTATCCCTTTTATTATTTCTTCTTTTTATTATTAATCTTCGAAACCATAAACAAATTTAATCTGCCTAACTGAGATTTGCAAGGTGACCATAGCTTGCTTCATACCAACAATCTCTGTGGGATCGACCCTTACTCACGTAAGGTTTATTACTTGGATGACCCAGTACACTTGCTGGTTAGTTGAACGGAGTTGTGAAAGCTGCAGTATTGTGCACCAAGCTTTTGGAGCCATTACCGGGGATTATTCGATTTGTGTGAAAGTATAAATCACAATTTCGTCCACCAAGGATCCAAAGGAATCTGAGGCTCATACAGAGACCATAGAGATTCCATTAAATCTCCTTCTGCCATTCATGAGCTCTGAAGATTATTCTTCCTCTGAAGAGGATGAAGATGTGACCGGAGAGCAAGTTGCTCAGTATTTAGGAGCTATCATAAAGCTGAATGCCAAGTTGTTTGGTAATGAGACTTGGGAAAGTGAACCTCCTTTGCTCATCAGTGAACTAGATACTTGGATTCAGAAAATTTTACCTCAAAAGAGATAAGATCCTGGCAAGTTCTTAATACCTTGTACCATAGGCACCATGACCTTTGAAAAGGCTCTATGTGATCTGGGGTTAGGGATAAATCTTATGCCACTCTCTGTAATGGAGAAGCTGGGGATCATTGAGGTACAACCTGCCTTGTTCTCATTACAATTGGCAGACAAGTCATTGAGACAAGCTTATGGAATAGTGGAGGACGTTTTAGTAAGGGTTGAAGGCCTTTACATCCCTGCTGATTTCATAATCTTAGACACTAGGAAGGAAGAGGATGAATGCATTATCCTTGGAAGACCTTTCCTAGCCACAGCAGGAGCTGTGATAGATGTTAACAGAGGTGAACTAGTCCTTCAATTGAATGGGGACTACCTTGTGTTTAAGGCACATGGCCATCCTTCTATGACAAAAGAGAGTAAGCATGAAGAGCTTCTCTCAGTTCAGAGTCAAGAAGAGCCCCCACAGTCAAACTCTAAGTTTGGTGTTGTGAGGCCACAACTAAACTCTAAGTTTGGTGTTAAGACCCCATATCCAAACTCTAAGTTTGGTGTTGGGACTATACAACATTGACCTGATCACCTTTGTGGCTCCATGAGAGCCACTGTCAAGCTATTGACATTAAAGAAGCGCTTGTTGGGAGGCAACCCAATTTTATTTATCTAATTTTTCTTTTATTGTTATTTTGTGTTTTATTAGGTACATGATCATGAGGAGTCACGAAAAAAATATAAAAATTAAAAACAGGATCAAAAACAGCAGAAGAAAAAAATCACACACTGGAGGAAGCACAGACTGGCGTTCAACGCCAGTAAGGAGCATCTTGCTGGCGTTCAACGCCAGAACAGAGCATGAAACTGGCGCTAAATGCCAGAAACAAGCAACATTCTGGCGCTGAACGCCAGGAATGTGCCTAGAGGAAAAGCTGGCACTGAACGCCAGTAACAAGCGTGAAACTGGAGTTCAACGCCAGAAACATGTTACATGTGGGCGTTGAACGCCCAGAATGTGCACCACTCGGCGTTTAAACGCCAGAATGGTATGCAAAGGCATTTTACATGCCTATTTAGTGCAGGGATGGAATTCCTTGACACCTCAGGATCTGTGGACCCCACAGGATCCCCACCTACTATATTCCCACCTTACCTCCTAATCCTATTTTACTCTTCCCCATGTCACACTTCCCAAAAACCCTTCACCACTCACATCCATCCACTCTTCCCCATAAACCCCACCTACCTTCAAAATTTAAAAACATTTTCCCACCCAATCCCACCCTAAATGGCCGAACCTACCCTCTCCCCTCTCCCTATATATACCCTTCCATTCTACTTCATTTTCACACAACACTACCCCCTCTACTATACCTTGGCTGAATTCATCTCCCCTCACTCTCCTCCAATTTCTTCTTCCTCTTCTTCTCTTCTTTCTTCTATTGCTCGAGGACGAGCAATATTTTAAGTTTGGTGTGGTAAAAGCATAAGCTTTTTATTTTTCCATTACCATCAATGGCACCTAAGGCCGGAGAATCCTCTAGAAAAGGAAAAGGGAAGACAAAAGCTTCCATCTCCGAGTCATGGGAGATGGAAAGATTCATCTCCAAGAGCCATCAAGACCACTTCTATGAAGTTGTGGCAAAGAAGAAGGTGATCCCTGAGGTCCCTTTCAAGCTCAAGAAAAATGAGTACCCAGAGATCCGACATGAAATCCGAAGAAGAGGTTGGGAAGTCCTAACCAACCCCATGCAACAAGTTGGAATCTTAATTGTTCAAGAGTTCTATGCCAATGCATGGATCACTAGGAACCATGATCAAAGTATGAACCCGAGTCCAAAGAATTATCTCACAATGGTTCGGGGGAAATACTTAGATTTTAGTCTGGAAAATGTGAGGTTGGCATTCCACTTGCCCATGATGCAAGGAGATGTACGCCCCTACACTAGAAGGGTCAACTTTAATCAAAGGTTGGACCAAGCCCTTACGGACATATGTGTAGAAGGAGGTCAATGGAAGAGAGACTCCAAAGGCAAGCCAGTTCAACTAAGAAGACTGGACCTCAAGCCTGTGGCTAGAGGATGGTTGGAGTTCATTCAACGCTCCATCATTCCCACTAGCAACCGATCTGAAGTTACTGTGGATCGGGCCATCATGATTCATAGCATCATGATTGGAGAGGAAGTAGAAGTTCATGAGGTCATCTCCAATGAAATCTACAAAATAGCCGACAAGCCCTCCACCATGGCAAGGCTAGCTTTTCCTCACCTTATTTGCCATCTATGTTACTCAGCTGGAGTTATCATAGAAGGAGACATCTCCATTGAAGAGGATAAGCCCATCACCAAGAAGAGGATGGAGCAAGCAAGAGAGACCCTTCACGGTTCTCAAGAGATGCATGAGGAAGCTCATCATCAAGAAATCCCTGAGATGCCTCAAGGGATGCATTTTCCTCCCAACAACTATTGGGAACAACTCAACACCTCCTTAGAAGATTTGAGCCACAATGTTGAACAACTAAGGGTGGAACATCATGAGCACTCCATCATTCTCCATGAAATAAGAGAAGATCAAAGAGCAATGAGGGAGGAGCAACAAAGGCAAGGAAGGGACATAGAAGAGCTTAAGGACATTGTTGGTCCTTCAAGAAGAAGACGCCACTAAGGTGGATTCATTCCTTGTTCTTATTTCTTTCTGCTTTTCGGTTTTTATGTTGTGTTTATCTATGTTTTGTGTCTCTACTTCATGATCATTAGTATGTAGTAACCATGTCTTAAGGCTATGAATAAAATCCATTAATCCTTCACCTCTCTTAAATGAAATATGTTTTAATTCAAAAGAACAAGAAGTACATGAATTTCGAATTTATCCTTGAATTTAGTTTAATTATATTGATGTGGTGACAATACTTTTTGTTTTCTGAATGAATGCTTAAACAGTGCATATTTTTGATCTTGTTGTTTATGAATGTTAAAATTGTTGGCTCTTGAAAGAATGATGAACAAAGGAAAATGTTATTGATGATCTGAAAAATTATAAAATTGATTCTTGAAGCAAGAAAAAGCAGTGAAAAAGCAAAGGCTTGCAAAAAAAAGAGAGAAAAAAATGGCAAAAAAAAATATAGAAAGAAAAAGAAAAAGCAAGCAGAAAAAGCCAATAGCCCTTAAAACCAAAAGGCAAGGGTAAAAAGGATCCAAGGCTTTGAGCATCAATGGATAGGAGGGCCCAAGGAAATAAAATCCAGGCCTAAGCGGCTAAATCAAGCTATCCCTAACCATGTGCTTGTGTCATGAAAGTCCAAGTGAAAAGCTTCAGACTGAGTGGTTAAAGTCGTGATCCAAAGAAAAAGAGTGTGCTTAAGAGCTCTGGACACCTCTAACTGGGGACTCTAGCAAAGCTGAGTCACAATCTGAAAAGGTTCACCCAATTATGTGTCTGTGGCATTTGTGTATCCGGTGGTAATAGTGGAAAACAAAATGCTTAGGGCCACGGCCAAGACTCATAAGTAGCTGTGTTCAAGAATCAACATGCTTAACTAGGAAAGTCAATAACACTATCCGAAATTCTAAGTTCCTAGAGAAGCCAATCATTCTAAACTTCAAAGGAAAAAGTGAGATGCCAAAACTGTTCAGAAGCAAAAAGCTACAAGTCCCGCTCATCGAATTAGAATTAATATTCATTGATATTTTAAAATTTATAGTATATTCTCTTCTTTTTATCCTAATTGATTTTCAGTTGCTTGGGGACAAGCAACAATTTAAGTTTGGTGTTGTGATGAGCGGATAATTTATACGCTTTTTGGCATTGTTTTTAGGTAGTTTTTAGTAAGTTCAAGCTACTTTTAAGGATGTTTTCATTAATTTTAATGTTAAATTCCCATTTCTGGACTTTACTATGAGTTTATGTGTTTTTCTGTGATTTCAGGTAATTTCTGGCTGAAATTGAGGGACTTGAGCAAAACTCTGAAAAAGGCTGTTTGGAGTTAAACGCCAGAAACACGTCATGATCCGGAGTTGAACGCCTAAAACACGCTATAACTTGGAGTTCAACTCCAAGAAGAGCCTCAGCTCGTGGATAGATCAAGCCCAGCCCAAGCATACACCAAGTGGGCCCCGGAAGTGGATTTATGCATCAATTACTTACTCATGTAAACCCTAGTAGCTAGTCTAGTATAAATAGGATAAGTTACTATTGTATTAGACATCTTTTGACAGTTTAATCTTTGACTGTTTTAGTCTTTGATCATTCGGTCTTTTGATCATTCAGGGGCTGGCCATTCGGCCATGCCTGAACCTTTCACTTATGTATTTTCAACAGTGGAGTTTCTGCACACCATAGGTTAAGGGTGTGGAGCTCTGCTGTACCTCAAGTTTCAATACAATTACTATTACTTTCTATTCAATTCTCTTTTATTCTTATTCCAAGATATACGTTGCACAACACTTTGATGAATGTGATGATCCGTGACACTCATCATCATTCTCACCTATGAACGCGCGTGATTGACAACCACTTCTGTTCTACTCTAGGCCGGGCGCATATCTCTTAGATTCCCCAACAGAATCTTCGTGGTATAAGCTAGATAGATGGTGGCATTAATGGGGATCCAGAAAGTCTAACCTTGTCTGTGGTATTCCAAGTAGGATTCCAGTATTGAATGACTGTGACGAGCTTCAAACTCCTGAAGGCTGGGCGTGATGACAAACGCAAAAGAATCAATGGATTCTACTCCAACCTGATTGAGAACCGACAGATGATTAGTCGTGCTGTGATAGAGCATTTAGACCATTTTCACTGAGAGGATGGGATGTAGCTATCAACAAGGGTGATGCCTCCAGACGATTAGCCGTGCAGTGACAGCGTATAGGACCATTTTCCCGAGAGGATTAAAAGTAGCCATTGATGATGGTGATGCCCTACATACAGCTTGCCATGGAAAGGAGTAAGAAGGATTGAATGAGAGCAATAAGAAAGTAGAGATTCGAAAGGATTCTAGCATCTCCACACGCCTATCTGAAATTCCCGCTATTGATTTACATAAGTATTTCTATCCCTTTTTATTTTCTATTTATTATTAATTTTCGAAACCCATAACCATTTAATCTGCTTAACTGAGATTTACAAGGTGACTATAGCTTGCTTCATACTAACAATCTCTGTAGGATCGACCCTTACTCACGTAAGGTATTACTTGGATGACCCAGTACACTTGCTGGTTAAGTTGAATGAAGTTGTGATCATAAATTCTAATAGAGCCAATTTTTAAATCTCATGCAAATACAAAGAGGATCAGAATTTCGTCCACCATATATCAACATTAATACAAAAACACAGCCATCAACAGACTATTTCTTCCCCTTTCTTTTGTTTTCAACTCCTTTCATCAAGAAGTTGAGCACATGTTTTGCCTAATCCCATTCCTGAATGTTGTCCACGTGAAAGATCGGTGGCTTATGGATTGCGGAGGCCACACTTACTATTGTGTGGAGCAAGAAGCACTTTTGTATGAAGACAACAAAAGTCCTCTTGAATTTTTTTCGATTCTCCTCCCCTTCTACACTCATATCCAGCACATTCCTTGTCAAAGTTGCCTGATGTGTGAGAATTTGTGTCGGTTTGTAATTTAATCAAGACAAGAATCATTTTGTTGGTAGCATACTCAAAACCAACAATGAATTCTCACAATCAAATGTCGAATTCAAATCAAAATAATCGAGAGTAATTAAACCTCGGGTCGTTCTCCCTAGGAGTTGCAATGAAATATACATTATTGGCTATGGGAGGAAATGGGGATTGGATGAATGCAAGGAGCAAGAAATGTAAATAGCAAGAGATGAAACAAGCATGCAAGGAATTAAATGAAAGCAAGTAAAGAAAATGAAAATGCAAATTAAATGCTAAAATGGACTCTTGATAAAAATTAGGGAATTTAGGATTCCTATCCTAGTTATGGACCATAAACATGGTAATTGCTTATTTTATGGTTTATCTTGTGGTTAATTGAATGGTTTTTATCAAGTCCTTGTCCACTTATTCATATAATCTGCATGGTTTTACAATTCTTTCCTAATTCTGTAGTATAGTTGAAAACATGTTTCCCAGGTCTTTAAACTGTCTATTTTAATTATCTTTTGTTACCATTCGATGCTGTGATCTGTGTGATAAGTGTTTTCAGGCTTTATAGGGTAGGAATGGCTTAGAGGATAGAAAGGAAACATGTAAAAGCAGAAGGAACGCGAGAAGATGAAGTTGTGAGGAGCGAGCAGCGACGCGTACGCATGGACGAAGCGTACGTGTGACTAGCGCAGAAGAGAAGCGACGCATACGGGTGATAAGGAATCTCGCCAAACGACGTGCACGCGTGACATGTGTGAATCACCACTGAGGATGAGGCCAAATATGGAGAGACTGGGATGGCGTTAAACGCCAGTGAAGAGCATCTCACTGGGCGTTCAACGCCCAAGCTGGCACAGAAGCTGGCATTGAACGCCAATAAGAAATACCTCACTGGGCATTTAACGCCCAAACTGGCAGGGAAACTGGCGTTGAACGCCAGCTAGGAAGCACTGGCTGGGCATTCAACACCTAACTTGGCAAAGAAATTGGTGTTGAACGCCAGTGAAGGGATGCATGATGGGCGTTCAACGCCCAAAAAACCACCAAAACTGGCGTTAAACGCCAGTAATGGCAGACCTACTAATTGTTCAGCATTCACTGAAGAAATTCCTATCCAGGAATTAAAGGAAGTTAAGGCTCATATAGAGACCATAGAGGTTTCCTTGCATGCACTCCTATAATGCATGAGTTCTGATGAATACTTATCCTCTTATGAGGATAAGGACACTAGGGAAGAGCAAGTTACTCGGTACCTAGGAGCTCTCATGAAGCTAAATACCAAGCTGCTTGGTACAAAGTCTTTAGAAGAAGAACCTCCATTGATTACTAAAGAACTTATTGCTTTGGCTCAGCAGAAGCTACATCAGAAGCTTCTGGATCCCGGATGCTTCCTAATTCCTTGCACCATAGGAACCATGACCTTTGAGAAGGCTCTGTGTGACCTAGGGTTAAGTATAAACCTCATGCCACTCTCCGTGATGGAGAAGCTGGGAATCTTTGAGGTACAAGTTACAAATATCTCACTAGAGATGGCAGACAAATCAATGAAGAAAGCATATGGCTTAGTAGAGGATGTACTGGTAAGGGTTGAAGACCTGTACATTCCTGCAAACTTCATAATCTTAGATACTGGGGAAGATGAGGATGAATCCATCATCCTTGGAAGACCTTTCCTGGCCACTGCCAATGCTATCATTGATGTAGCTAAGTGGTGCACGAAATTGCAATCACACTTTTGCAATTCCGCACAACTAACCAGCAAGTGCACTGGGTCGTTCAAGTAATACCTTACATGAGTAAGGGTCGATCCCACGAAGATTGTTGGCTTGAAACAAGCTATGGTTATCTTGTAACTCTTAGTCAGGATATCAATAATTCTCATGTTTAATTGTGAAAAGTAAAAGAACATGAAATAAATACTTGTTTTGCAGTAATGGAGAACAGGTTGAGGTTTTAGAGATGCTCTATCTTCTGAATCTCTGCTTTCCTACTGTCTTCTTCTTCATGCACGCAAGGCTCCTTCCATGGCAAGCTATATGTAAGGTTTCACCGTTGTCAATGGCTACCTCCCATCCTCTCAGTGAAAATGTTCAACGCGCTCTGTCACAGGACGGCTAATCATCTGTCGGTTCTCAATCAGGTTGGAATAGAATCCAGTGATTCTTTTGCGTCTATTACTAACGCCCAGCCCTCAGAAGTTTGAAGCTCGTCACAGTCATTCAATCCTTGAATCCTACTCAGAATACCACAGACAAGGTTTAGACCTTCCAGATTCTCTTGAATGCCGCCATCAATTCTAGCTTATACCACGAAGATTTTGATTAAGGAATCTAACAGATATTCACTTAGTCTAAGGTAGAATGGAGGTGGTTGTCAGGCACACATTCATAGGTGAGAATGATGATAAGTGTCACGGATCATCACATTCATCAAGTTGAGGAACAAGTGATATCTTAGAATGGAAGCAAGCGTGATTGAATAAAAAAACAGTAGTAATTGCATTAATCCATCAAGACACAGCAGAGCTCCTCACCCCCAACCATGGGGTTTAGAGACTCATGGCGTAGAAGATACAATAAGAAACGTGTAATGTCATGAGGTAAAGATACAATGTCAAAATATCCTATTTATAGTGAACTAGTAACCTAGGATATACAGAAATGAGTAAATGACGTAAAAATCCACTTCCGGGGTCCACTTGGTGTGTGCTTGGGCTGAGCATTGAAGCTTTCATGTGTAGAGACTTTTTTGGAGTTAAACGCCAGCTTTTGTGCCAGTTTGGGCGTTTAACTCCAATTTTTGTGCCAGTTCCGGCGTTAAACGCCGGAAATTCTGAAGCTGATTTGCAACACCGATTTAGGCCATCAAATCTCGGGAAAAGTATGGACTATTAGACATTGCTGGAAAGCCCAGGATGTCTACTTTCCAACGCAATTAAGAGCGCACTAATTGGGCTTCCGTAGCTCCAGAAAATCTACTTCGAGTGCAGGGAGGTCAGAATCTAACAGCATCTGCAGTCCTTTTTCAGCCTCTAAATCAGATTTTTGCTCAGGTCCCTCAATTTCAGCCAGAAATTACTTGAAATCACAGAAAAATGCACAAACTCATAGTAAAGCCCAGAAAAGTGAATTTTAAATAAAAATTAATAAAAACATACTAAAAACTAACTAAAATGTACTAAAAACATACTAAAAATAGTGTCAAAAAGCGTATAAATTATCCGCTCATCACTAAGGGAGAACTAATTCTACAACTAGGGGAGGATCACATCTTGTTCAAGATGCCTCACCCCAACTCTCCCTCTTAGAAAAGAGAGATAACTGTGTAACACTTAGTGTTCCAACCATCTCTTTCAGTGCAAAACTTTACTAAGCCCCCAAATATCAATTCTAAGTTTGGTGTTGGGCAGCCATTAACAAGCACTGAAAGCAAAGGTACTAGGGAGAAAGTACCTAAAGGCTGGAAGGACAAGAAAGTCCCCACTGAAGGCCTCTCACCTGGCATGAGAGTTGTCTTCACCAAGAAGCTAGTCATACCACATACAGTGAGTCGTGTCCTATCCCTAGAGCATGTGGAGCTCATTCATGAGAAGACAGGTAGAAGCTTCACTGTAAGTGACAAAATTCTGAGCCCATATCATTCTCCGTAAGGAGCAAACCGTCAAGCTAGTGACGTTAAAAGAGCGCTTGTTGCGAGATAACCCAACCCTAATTAATTATTTCTATTTCTTTTAATTCCTTAATTTTGTTTTTCTTTAAGTTATTTCTTTAGGTTCATGATCATGTGCAGCAGTCAGAACAAAGACAGAAAGGTTCAGCAATGAAAATAGACCACTCTGGATGGAGTGTCTTGCTGGCATTGAACGCTAGTCAGGGAGCACTGGCTGGGCGTTCAACGCCCCAAATGGTAGTAAAGCTGGTGTTTGGCATAGTGCTAGGCATTCAACACCCATGAAGAAGGGCATGGAATCTGAATTTCCTAGCCTCTCAGGACCAGTGGGTCCCACAACATCTTTACCTACCCCACTTCTTCCTTCTTTTTTTCACACTTCCCCATACACTCTTTCCTATAAACCCTAGCCCAATTATATCCATATCACTTTCCCAAAACCAACATAACTCCCACCAACCCCCACCCATTTCAAAATCAAATTTCCCTCCCATTTACACCACCCATGACCAAACCCAACCCTAGCCCACCCCTATAAATACCCCTCATCCTAACCCTTCATACACACACATTTCATACACCCTAAAGCCCCCTTGGCCGAATTCCCTTCTCCCTCTATCCTCATCTATTTTCTTCTTCTTCTACTCCATTCTTCTCTTTTCTTTATTTTTGTTCGAGAACGAGCAAAGCTTTTAAGTTTGGTGTGGGAAAAGCGTCGCTTTTTGCTTTCCATTACCACTTATGGCACCCAAGGTTGGAGAACCCTCTTGAAAGAGGAAAGGAAAGGCCATAGCCGCCACCTTCGAATCTTGGGAGATGGAAAGATTCATCACCAAAGCCACCAAGACCACTTCTATGAAGTAGTGGCAGAGAAGAAGGTGATCCCTGAGGTCCCCTTCAGGCTCAAGAAGGATGAGTATCCAGAAATCTGAAAAGAGATCTGGAGAAGAGTTTGGAAAGTCCTGACCAATCCCATCCAAGAAGTTGGGATCTTAATAGTGCAAGAGTTCTATGTTAATGCATGGGTCACTAAAAACCATGACATTAGTGTGAACCCAAATCCCGAGAATTGGAGCACCATGGTCCGAGGGAGAATCTTGGACTTTATTTCGGAAAGTGTGAGGTTGGCGTTCAACTTGCCTGTGATGCAAGGAGACTGATGAGTCCATATTTTCTGATATATTTTGGCTTGATTTGAATGGATTCTATCACACAAACTCACACTTAAGCACCAAAATAGCATACTTTTGTGTTTTGTCCCTAATTTGATCCTAAATGTGAAAACATGCAATTTTGTGCTTGAAAAGAGCAATTTAATTCAACTTTTATTCTATTTGATGCCATGACATATTTGTTGAGTGATTTCAGGCCTTAGAGGCAAAAATGGATGGCTAAAAGTGGAAGAAAGCATGTACAAGGGAGAACACATGAAGAAAATAAGAAAAAGTACACACAGCGACGTGTGCGTGTGCACAAGTACCTGTGCATACGCACAGGAGGATTTTTAGCCAAGTGTTTGGACGTATACATCTGTGCGTCCGCACAGGTCCCTGCACGTGATTTCATTAATGAAACGCGTGCTGTGCATTTTCTGAGGCCTTTTGGCCCAATTTTTGAAGGCTCAAGGCTGAAATGAAGTGTTATATAAAGGGGAACGGAAGACATATGAAGGCAATTAGGCTTTAGCTCACTTAGATAGCTTAATTTCATAATATTAGGAGTAGGAGTAGTGTAGAGTAGAATGCTCTCTTAGGGTTTTATTTTATTTTTCATTTCCATTGTAGTATTTTATAGTTCAAGCTTTAATTTTGGATGTTGATAAACTCTTTTGTAAATACTCCTAATTTCCACTTTAATTACATTGTCTTTATTTTCATTTCCTCTTGGTTCAAGTGCTTTGTTTATATTGCAATTTTGAGTTCATGAAGTTTTGATTGATGAATTTAGTGTTTTATGCTTTCTTTATGCTTGATTACTT
The DNA here is from genome assembly GCF_003086295.3 of Arachis hypogaea. Taxonomy (NCBI): domain Eukaryota; kingdom Viridiplantae; phylum Streptophyta; class Magnoliopsida; order Fabales; family Fabaceae; genus Arachis; species Arachis hypogaea. The sequence goes on along the minus strand of NC_092039.1, from coordinate 83,010,130 downwards.
GTTTATATTTGGTTCTGTTGATAGTTGGTTATAGCTTTCCAATTTCCTTTGCAATTTTCCATGCTTTACTTTTATGCACACAAGGTATTTGTGAAAATGCCAACTTTAGATTTTGATTAGATTTTCACACCTCGGCTTGTGGTTTGAGTTCCTAGGATACTAGAGTCATAATGTTCGACATTTAGTGGTAATTCTTGGGTAGTTAGTTGACTCTTGTTTCCATTAATGCTAGCCTTTTACCAACTAGTTTGGTAAGTTGGGTAGGACTTTTGGATTAAGGTCAATTATGCTTGCTTGACTTACTCCTCGATGGTTGGAGTTGACTAGGCGAGATTGACTCATGATAATTACCATAGTTGTGGTTATGGCAATGATAGGATTCCTTGGATCCTCACTCCCAAGTCAAAGCTCTTTTTATGTATTTTCACTAGATTTGATCTTGTTTCCTTTTTTACTTGCATTAATTACCAATTTTGATCATCTCTTTGTTCTTTTATTTCTTAAGTTCCTTTAATCTTTCGTTCTTCGATTTCCCAAAACACCTTTGTTCTAACAACCGAAAGTGTAACACTTCAATTGCATCCTAGGGAGAACAACCCGAGGTTTAAATACTCTCGGTTTATATATTTGATTTGAATTGAATATTTTATCTGAGCATTATTTGTTGGCTTGGAACTATACTTACAACGCTAATCTTATCTCGAGATAAAATTCCTAGCCGACGGTTTTGTTCAGTTATCAGAGACCTACATCCTTACACTAGAAGAGTCAACTTTGATCAGAGGATGGATCAAATTCTCTCAGACATCAGTGTGGAAGGAGCATAGTGGATAAGGGATTTCCAAGGCAAGCCCATTCAACTAAGAAGGCTTGACCTCAAGCCCATAGCTAGAGGATGGTTGGAATTCATCCAATGCTCTAATATCCCTTCTAGCATTCAGTCAGAAGTGACCATTGACAGAGCCATCATGATTGGAAGTACATGAGGTGATTCCTCAAGAACTGTACAAGATAGCTGAAAAGCCCTCTACCAAAGCAAGGTTGGCATTCCCTCACCTCATATGACCTATGCAATTAAGCTGGAATTGTCATAGAAGGAGACATCTTCATTGAGGAGGATAATTCTATCACTAAGAAGAGGATGGAGCTAACTATAGAGCATGCACATGAGCCTGTGCAGCCTCCTCAAACAGAGATCCCTGAGATGCCTTAAGGGATATATTTTCCTCCTCAAAGCTATTGGGATCAATGGCATACTTCTATGGGAGAATTAAGCTCTAACATGAATCAGTTGAGGCTAGAGCATCAAGAGCATTCAACTATCCTCAATGAAATTAGAGAAGACCAAAGGGCTATGAGGGAAGAACAACAAGGACAAAGGAGTCACATTGAAGAGATCAAGCACTACATTGGATCCTCAAGGAGGAGTACCAGCTGCCACTATTAAGGTGGATTCATTCTCTTAATCCCCTTTCTTTTGTTATTTTTTTGTTTTTTGTTATGTTTTATTGTCTGTTCTCTTGTTCTTATTGCATGATCATTTCTATCTATGTCTTAAAGTGATAAAATGTTCCATTTATCTCTCACCTTACATAAAAGAAAATTTTATTTGAAAAAAATTGAGAGATACATAAATTTCAAGTTATATAATAAGAATAGTTCAACTATCTTGATTTGGTGGCATTGCTTTTGTTTTCTGAATGTATGAATAAACAATGCATATTTGAAGTTGAAATTAAGATGTTGGCTCTTGAAAGAATGGTGAAAAAGGAAAAGTATTATTAGTAATCTAAAAAATCTCAAAAATTGATTTTTGAAGCAAGACAAATCATGTTGCAATAAAAGAAAAATATATATGCATGCGAAAAAAATGGCGAAAAAAATAGAAAAAGAGAAAAAACAGAAAAAGTCAATAGCTCTTAAAACCAAAAGGCAAGAGCAAAAAGTCAATAACCCTTTAAACCAAAAGGCAAGGGTAAAAGGATCCAAAGATCCTAAGAGTGTGCTTAAGAAATCTAGACACCTCTATCTAGGAATTCTAGCAAAGCTAAATCATAATCTAAAAGGGTTCACCCAGTTAAAGTGTCTGTGACATTTATGTATCCGGTGGTAATACTGGAAAACAAAGTGCTTAAGGTCATGGCCAAGACTCTAAAAGCTGTGTTCAAGAAGAAAAAAGAACTAAAATAGGAGAGTTAATAACATCATTTGGATTCTAAGTTCCTAAAGAGACCAACACTTCAGAGTTTCAATAGATAGTGAGATGCTAAAACTATTCAGAAGCAAAAAGCTACTAAGTCCTACTCATCTAATTGAAACTGAGCTTCACTGAAAACCTAGAGATTTATTGTATCTTACTCTTCTTTCTATCCTACTTTGTTTTTGGTTGCTTGGGAACAAGCAACAGTTTAAGTTTGGTGTTCTGATGAGCGGATATTTTATACGCTTTTTAATTGGCATCATTTTCATATGGTTTTTAGTATGTTTTGTTTAAGTTTTATTAAGTTTTCATAGGTTTTAGTGTAAAATTCATATTTTTGAAATCTACTTTGAGTTTTTGTATTTTTATGCAATTTCAAGTATTTTCTGTCTGAAATTGAGGAGTTGGAGCAAAAGTCTGATTCAAAGGCAGAGAAAACACTGTAGATGTTGTCCGGATCTGACCTCCTTACACTCAAAAGAGCTTTTCTAGAGCGACATAAGTCCAAATGGAGCGTTCTTAACGTCTATAGAAAGCTAATATCCAGAGCTTTCCTACAACATATAATAGTTCATACTTTGCTTCAAAATTCAAGGCCCAAAGCTTGCATTCAACGACAGTTATCTGTCCTGTTCTGGCATCCAACCACCACAAGGGAGTAGCCAGTGCTCCAATGCCCAAGAAGGACCCATTAGCCAGTGTTCAATGCCCAAGAGTCCTCCTAGCACGTGGATCTCAATCAAACTCAGCCCAACCACTCACCAAGTGGGCCCCAGAAGTGGATTTTAGCACTAAAAGACTGTTTTATCCTTCTTATGTAATCCTTAGTCATTAGTCTAGCATTTATTTGAGAACTTTTACACTTTTCAAGAGGATACCTCTAGCATATTTTTGAATGCCACATTTTATTTTCTATGAGTATGAGTTTTTAAACCTTCTAGGTTGAGGGGAGGAGCTCTGCTGAGTTTTATGGATTAATAAAAGTACTATTGTTCTATTTTAATCCGTGTTTGATTCTCTATTCTAAGATGTATCTTCATTCTTCATCAATATGAATGCGTTGAACTAGTACAAGGTTATCTCATTCTACATGAGTTCAGAGTGAGTCTTTCATCGAACAATGATGAACCACTAGCTTGATTATACATCTCTTAGACGGCTAATCCACGACTTCGTTGGGGACATTTCGAGACACTAATTCAGCCGAGGTACGGGGAGATTAGAGTCTCTGTGGTAAAGGCTAGAACCAAAGGCTTAGCATCCTCTGATCTGAAAGATTCGACCTTGTCTGTGGCGTTTTGAGTAGGATCATCAAGGAGAATGAACTGTAGGAGCTTCACTTTCAGTGAGACCGGAACCGCACTAACCCTGTGGTTCAAATCTGGAGGAGTATTAGCGATCTCTTAAAAAAGACGTTAATCATATACAACCTGTCATAGAAGAAATCATTCACAGTTGAAGAAGACAGTAAGACCGGAATTAATCCAGAAGAATAAAGCATCTCTAAGCCTTAACCATCTTCTTATCATTAGTTATAATCAAACATAGTAATTCCATCTTATTCCAACTTTATGCGTTTAAACAAATCCAACAACTCTTCTATCCGCCTGACTAAGATCTACAAGATAACCATAGCTTACTTCAAATCACAATACTCATGGGATCGACCCTGACTCGCTCAGGTATTACTTAGACGACCCAGTGCACTTGCTGGTTCAGTTGTACGAAGTGTGAGAATTCGTGCACCACCTCTCTTTCTTTCCTTTTACCTCTCAAAAAAAATACAGAAAGATATACATTGAAACTGAAATACAAAATCATAAAACATGAAGGAGATGATGAATAACAACATTAACACTATGAACAGAACCCAACAACAAAACTTAGGACTTTGTTCTTCATTTTGGCAGAGTGCTCCCTTTAGTGTAGGTGTAATTCTTCCAAGACTTCAAACTCAGTAGTGAGGTTTCACACACAGCTCTCTATTCAGGTTCTCTTTCCTTGTCTTCTAACCAGAATCATGCATTTTTCCTTTTGTACCTTATTTTGGGCCACAGCTTGAGTTCCTTCAGAGTCAAGTTCTTGGATTTTGAGATTTCAGAGATCATTCCTTCTCTTTCTTTAATCAACCCCAAAAATTAGAAATTTTGAAATTGATCTTATCACCGTAGCAGACACAGCAGTATCACCAATCAAATTTTTCATTGAGCTTATCAAAATCCAAACCATCTGATTTATGCTTTAGCCCATATACAGCAAGAATGTTCAGCCACCATTTTCTTTAATTTTTTCAAAATGGTATTGTAGGGAGTATGAGAAAAAGTGAAGAAATCAACTTGCATGCAAAAAAACATTATTTACCTTTAACCTCTGACTTAACTTAACATGCGTTAGATTAGTGTATTTGACAACGCTTTCTTAGTTAATATTTCTCTTTCTTTTTTCTCTGATGTATGAATCAGAAAAAGAAGCTTTCTCTCTCTATCTCTTGCATTTGTCCGAATAGAAATAATGCTTGGACTTAGCATTGGGGTTACCTTTCTCTTGAGATACATTGGACTTGGTTGGTGGATCACAATTCATTTAGCCCACTAGATTTCTTTGTTTCCTTTCTTTGGGCTTTGTTTGTGGATCAACTAATCTTCAAGAGCTTTTATTGTTATTTTGTTGTTTCAATTTGTTGGGCTGCTGTAATCTTTATTTTTAAGCATGCATCACTAATTAAATTAATCAAAACTAATTGGGTGTTTAGCCTAACTAATCAATGTTTGTCACCATCATTAGATTAATTTTGTTCTAAACTCAACATAACGTTTAACTATAACATTACATACTCGTATTATTATACTAGTATGATTAATTAAATATTCAATTTAAAAAATAACAATTTAAATTTTTAAATTAAAAATTAACAATTTAATTTTGTTAAATTAAAAAACGATAGGTGCAAAACCTCTTGATATGTCGATATAATGATATACATAGGTATAAAAAGATTTAATTCCAAAATATAAAAAAAGTTATATGGTATAATTTGTTAGAATTTAAATAGTATTTATTTAAATTTTTTTATTAATTTAATTAAATTTTATTCAAGGATATCAATTTAAATTTATTTTTAAATATTTAAATTATTGTGATTGGATTGAATCTATTTAAATTTAAAATTTATGAAAAAGAGAAAATGACAACAAAGCTTGCAGTTATTCAAATGAGCTGTTATTTTTTTAAATAATTCAAATAACTACAAGTTTCGTTACTATTTTTTTTTCATAAATTTTAAATTTAAATAGATTCAATCTAATCACAATAATTTAAATTAAACCGAATTTAAAATTAAATTTAAATTGATATCTTTAAATAAAATTTAATTAAATTGATAAATAAAATTAAATAAATACTATTTAAATCGTAACAAATTATACCATAAATATCTGTTTTTTATTTTGGAATTAAATTTTTATATATACGAATACCATTATATCGATGTATCAAGAGGTTTTGTATATATCAATTTTTAATTTAAAAAAATTTAAATTGTTATTTTTTAATTTAAAAAATTTAAATCCTTTTTTTTCAAATTGAATATTTAATTAAGGTTAAATACGATTTTTGTCCGTAAAGTATAGGTCGAAAATTTTTTTCGTCCTCAATTTTTTTTATATACAAAATTGTCTCTAAGGCTAAAACTAAGTTTTAAAATCGTCCTTTTTACTTAAATCTTAAAATTTTAAACCAAATTATCCATAACAAAGAAATTATAAAATAAAAACATAATAAGAGAATGAGAGTATTTATGGTCTTGCAAATAGGGAAGGGAAGAAGAAGAAGCTATCCACGATCCATTTCTGTCTCCGCTTTCGCCGCCAAAAATTTAAAACCAAGTTAAATCTTAAGGACGATTTTAAAATAATCAAGTTAAACCTTAGGGACCATTTTGTACGTAAAAAAAGGTGAATGCTATCCTACCCTCTCTAAAGTGCCATGTAATTTACCCTCTTTGATGTGTCATATTCTAATTGGGTGTTTATTTTAACCTAAGTTACCTTATCCACTCTTTCATCGTCGTTGCGCCTCCCAAGCATCACCGTCTCATTGGTGTTTCGTTTTCTCTTCCCAAATCATTCTTCTAGAAAATGTACTCCAACTCTCTCTCTAATTGCATTTACTCATCTCCACTCTTTCATCGTCGTCATTATGGCTCCCAAGCATCACCGTCTTATTTTTTCTTCCCAAATCATTCTAAAAGGGCCTCCTAAGCATCACCGTCTCATTGGGTGTTTCGTTTTCTCTTCCTAAATCATTCTTCTAGAAAAGGTACTACAACTCTCTCTAATTGCATTTACCCCTCCCCATTGCACCCTTTCGTAGTCGTCGTTACGCCTCCCAAACATCACCGTCTTCTTGGGTATTCTCAAATCATTCTTTCAGAAAAGGTACTCTAACTCCTCCCCACTCTTTTGTCATCGTCGTTGTCACTACAAAAAAAATGGCCTATGGTCACGGTAAAAAACCGTGACCATAGCTAGTGAAAAGGGTGACCATAGATCTATGGTCACAGTTTTGGACCTAGGGTCACGGTTTTTTACCGTGGCCTATTCCGCCATGGCCATATGTCTATGGTCACGATTTTTTTACCTATGGTCACGGTTACAATTTTCAAATTTTGACACTTTAGGCCACGGTTTTTAACCGTGACCATAGGACAATCTATGGTCACGCATAAAAACCGTGACCATAGCCATATCTATGGTCACGGTTTTGGCCGTGACGATAGCCTCTATGGTCACCCTTCCTTAAAACTGTGACCATAGCCTTATTAATGGTCATGGTTTTGGCCGTAACCATAGCTTCTATGGTCACCCCTCCTCAAAACTGTGACCATAGCCTTATCTATGGTCACGGTGTCACGGTTTTGGCCGTGACCATAAAGCCTATGGTCACTGGTGCAGAATTCATAACACACAAACTAACCGGCAAGTGCACCAGGTCATACCAAGTAATACCTCAGGTGAGTGAGAGTCGATCCTACGAGGATTGATGGATTAAGCAACAATGGTTAAGTGATTTACTTAGTTAGACAAGCAGAAAATAGTGTTTGAGTGTTCAAAAGCATTAAACAGTAATTCAGAGAATCAGAAAGCAAGTAGTAAATTGAGGTGAAATATATATAGAGAAAACAGTTAAGGCTTCAGAGTTATCTATCTTCCGGATTTACTTTTCTTACTAACTATTTTAATCATGCAAGATTTAATTCATGACAAACTATAAGTGGCTAAACCCTAATTCATTAGACCTTTTTAGCCTCTAAAATTTATCAACCACCAATTCCTTGGTCACTTAATTCCAATTAGAGGGTGAAGTTCAATTCTAGTTTATATGCCACAGAAATCCTAATTAGCCAAATATAAGAGGATTATATGTCATGTATCCCGTTAAGTCCATATAATTAGAAATTTAGGAGAATATGTTTTCAAGCTGTTGTTCAAGTAAAGAGTTTTTCCAAGTTATACAAGAACACAATTAGAACAAGGGTCATACTTCCGTTCCACCCAAATTCATAAAATAAAGAACGAAAACAATTCTTGAATTATAAATCAGTACATGAATTAAAATAGAAAGGTAATAGTATCAATCCATACAATAGACAAAGATCCTAACCATAATAGTGGAGGTTTAGTTGCTCATGGTTCAGAGAGAAAACTAGGATTCTGGTAAACTGTAAAGTGCAAAATGAGGTCTAAGAGGGGAGAAGAGATGTTCCCTTTTATATCTAATCCTAATTAATGTAAAATATATTTTCTAAAACTAAATAATATCTTTTCCTATTTTTAATTAAAATAAAAGATTTGATCAAAAAATAAATAATATCTTCGCTGCTATCATAAATTTGGACGCGGGACCATTTCTTTCCTTAATAATCCACGCCTAACTTGGGAAATCTCAAGTTAGGCGCAGCCTTGGCCAAATTGATGGAGAAGAAGTATAAACTATTATATATCGTTGGAAAGCTCTGGAAGTTAGCTTTCCAACGCCACTAGAATCATGTCAATTGGACCTCTGTAGTTTGAGTTATTTAAGTTTGAGTGTAGAGAGGTTAGGGTTGACAGCATCATTTGCCTTCTTCTCTTTTTCTGTGGAAACTCCATCAAATCCATCTGAATGCTACCTAAAATAAACAGAATTGCACATGACTCAAGGTAGCATCCATAGTGGCTAAAAGATAATTAATTCTTGATTAAACTCAACAAATTGAATGCAAATTCACTAGAAAAAGATAGAAAAGATGCTCACGCATCACAACACCAAACTTGAATTGTTGCCTGTCCTCAAGCAACCAAAATTAGTACATGACTAAGATGTGAATTTGCATGAGAGGTGAGATTTTAGTAATGCTCATGTCTCTTCTTAAAGTGGGGTTTATCTATTATAATTCTGAACAGTTTTGGCATCTCACTCTCCTTTGAATCAGAGAAATGTCACTGTCATTCGGAATTAGAATCTGGATCATATTATGAATTCTCTGCTCTTTGTACTCTAGTTTAATCCTTGAACACAACATACATCCTTTACTTCTCAATGAATCGGTGCTTTACACCTTGAGTCTAGCCGTGACTTTAAATGTTTTGTCTCAAACTTCACTTGACACAAAAACACCACAAGAACTTAACTGGGGAACTCTCTTTAAGTTCTGGGTTTTTTTTTCGGTTACTCCCAGACAATGGTGCTCAAAGCCTTTGGCATACTCTGTTAAATTCATTTGATCTCAACTTTTAGTGTTCTATCTCAAGGATTACTTGACACAATCACACCACAAGCATATGACCAGGGAAACAACTCTTTGAGCTTTTAATCATGTTTGACCTCCCTAGTCATTGATGCTCAGAGCCTTGGACCTTGCTTTTATTATTATATCTTTTTTTACTGATTCTTTTGCTTCAAGGATTAAACTCTCACTTATTGTAGAGAATCAATAATAGTTCTCTAACTTCCTGTTCCTTGTACATCAACATTCTTTGATTCAAATTTAAATATGCACTGTTCATGTCATGGATTCAAAGTCACAGAAAATACCACCACATTTGGATAAATGAGACTACTCTTAAAAATTAAACTCAATTTCTCAAGCAATACATCACTTCTTTTTTTTTATTAAAAGCAAATGACAGAATAAAATTAAATCTAAGAACTGAAAGTACTAAAGATCATGCAGGCAATCAAAGCAACAGAAAATAGAAGACAACAAAATAAGAACGAAAGAGAAATAGAATGAAAGGAACTCAACCACCTCATTTATCCTAGTGGCCATCTCATTCTTCTGGTTGTGCTCCTCCGTGAAAATGATTTACCTCCCTTTGGTGCTATTTAAAATAAACAGAAAAGCCAAAAAGCGAAGCGACAATACCAAACTTAAAAATTTGCTTGTCCTCAAGCAAAGAAAAATTGAAAATAAAGAGGGATATAAAAAGACATATAGAGTAGTAAAAACAAATAATATGATAAAAGAAAAATAAAATGATAAAAGGATAAGAGAGGTTAAAATAATTAAAATATATATATTATTTTTTTGTTTATTATTTTTTTATTATGTTATATATATATATATATATTTAATATATATGTATAGAAAATATATATTTATATTACACACACACGTTCCTCCCCCCTTATCTACCTATATATATATATATATATATATATATATATATATATATATATATATATATATATATATATATATATATATATATAGGTATATAAGGGGGAGGGTTGGGTGTTGATTTGGTGGATTTTGGCATGATATGATATGATATGGTGGATTTGAGGCCAAAAAGACGTGAGTCACGCTGAACTACTCACCTTCTTTTTTCAACTCTTTCACGCTGAACTTAGAGATAGGCAAAAAATTTTTGAAGTGTTCGGTTCTTATTCTAAAATAGCTCCATAATTAAAATACACGTAAAACGAAAGAAAAACAGTAAAAACTTAATAAAAATTAAATAAATAAGAAAACCACTACTATGAAAAATAACTAAGGATACGAAATTATCGGGTTGCCTCCCGACAAGCGCTTCTTTACCGTCACTAGCTTGACGGTCAGCTCCTCTAAGTAGGAGGATCATAGGGACTCAGCTCTTCACCCCTTACTTTGAACTTCTTTCCTGTGTCTCCATAAAGTAGCTCAATATGCTCCAGAGAGAAGATTCTGTTTACTGTATAAATCTACACTGGATTGCTAATCAACACCACTTTTATTCCTGGGGAGAAATCTTCAGTGGGATCTTTTTGTTTCTCCATCCTCTGGGTACTTTCTTCTTTTTGGGAACCTCCTCCTTGGTGGATGATGCATTCCGGCAACAAACTTAGGTTTGATGTTAGGAGGAATTTTATTGATTGTCACCAAAGGAGGTTTGAGATGCAGATTCTGCTATCCGTCATCAGGGGGTTCTTGAAGGTTTGGATCAATAAGCTCAGTCTGCATGCACCTCTCTTTTTCACCTACTGAATGTATATCTTTGAAGACATGAAAGACTAGTTTCTCATCATGCACTCTAAGCACTAATTCACCCACTTCTACATCAATCAAAGCTCTTTCAGTGGCTAGGAATAGTCTTCCTAGAATTATAGAGGCATTCTCATCCTCCCCTGATGTGTCAAGAATCACAAAATCTGCTGGGAGGAAGAACTTACCCACTTTGACCAAGACATTTTCTACTAATCCATATGCAGCCTTTATAGATTTATCTGCCATTTGTAATGTTATCTTTGTTGGTTGTACCTCTTGGATTTGCAACTGCTTCATCACAGACAAGGGCATTAGATTGATGCTTGCTCCCAGATCACATAACGCTTTCTCAAAGGTTGTGCTCCCAATGGTACATGGAATTTGAAAGCTCCCTGGATCTGGCATCTTCCTTGGCAAGTTATTCTGAATTATGGCACTACATTCCTTAGTCAGGACCACTGTCTCATCACCCTTTAAAGGCTTCTTCTTTGACAACAACTCCTTCATGAATTTGACATGGAGAGGCATTTGCTCCAAAACCTCAGCAAAAGGAATATTGATTTGCAACTTTCTGAAGACTTCCAAGAACTTTGAAAACTGCTTGTCCTTGGTCTCCTTTTGAAGTCTCTGAGGATATGGCATTTTAGGCTTGTACTCAGGAGCCTTTGGCAATGTAGGATAAGTGTCAAGAGAGTCTGGGAATGGGTTGTCTGCACGCTTTGGAGGGGCGTGCTCTACTTTTTCCTTATTCTCCTCTGGAGCTCTTTTTCAACTGGCTCCTCATTAACTTGTGCTTCCATACTTGCTACTTGTCCACTTATCAAGGTGATAGCCTTGCATTCCTCTCTTGGATTTGAAATTGTGTTATCAGGAAGGCTATTGATGAGCGGATAATTTATACGCTTTTTGGCATTGTTTTTATATAGTTTTTAGTAGGATCTAGCTACTTTTTAGTATAATTTTATTAGTTTTTATGCAAAATTCACATTTCTGCACTTTACTATGAGTTTGTGTGTTTTTTTGTGATTTCAGGTATTTTCTTGCTGAAATTAAGGGACCTGAGCAAAAATCTGATTCAGAGGCTGAAAAAGGACTGCTGATGCTGTTGGATTCTGACCTCCCTGCACTCGAAATGAAATTTTTGGAGCTACGGAAACCCAAATGGCGCTCTCTCAATTGCGTTGGAAAGTAGACATCCAGGGCTTTCCAGCAATATATAACAGTCTATACTTTACCCGTGTTTAGATGACGCAAACTGGCGTTCAACACCAGCTTTCTGCCCTATTTTGGCGTTAAACGCCAGAAACAAGTTGCAAGCCAGAGTCAAACACCAGAAACAAGTTACAAACTGGCGTTTAACTCCAAGGAAGACCTCTACACATGAAAGCTTCAATGCTCAACCCAAGCACACACCAAGTGGGTCCGGAAGTGGATTTCTGCATCATTTACTTATTCTTGTAACCTTAGTAACTAGTTTAGTATAAATAGAACTTTTTACTATTGTATTATACATATTTGATCAGTTTTATGCTATCTTAGACATTGGGGGCTGGCTTCACGGCCGTGCCTGGACCATTATCACTTATGTATTTTCAACGGTGGAGTTTCTACACACTATAGATTAAGGTGTGGAGCTCTGCTGTTCCTTGAGTATTAATGCAATTATTACTGTTTTCTATTCAATTCAAGCTTATTCTTATTCTAAGATGTTCACTCGCACTTCAACCTGATGAATGTGATGATCAGTGACACTCATCACCCTTCTCATTTATGAATGTGTGCCTGACAAACACTTCCGTTCTACCTGTGAAAGCTAGAGTGTGTATCTCTTGGATTCCTGGTCGACGATGCATGGTTGCCTCTCCTGACAACAGAGCCTTCCATTTCGTGAGATCAGAGTCTTTGTGGTATAAGCTAGAATCAGTTGGCAGCATTCTTGAGATCCGGAAAGTCTAAACCTTGTCTGTGGTATTCCGAGTAGGATCTGGGATGAGATGACTATGACGAGCTTCAAACTCATGACTGTTGGGCGTAGTGACAGACGCAAAAGGATCACTGGATCCTATTCCAACACAAGTGAGAACTGACAGATGATTAGCCTTAGTAACCCGTAGCTGGACCATTTTCACTGAGAGGATGGACGGTAGCCATTGACAATAGTGATCCCCCTACATACAGCTTGCCATAGAAAGGAGTATGAAGGATTGGAGGAAGGCAGTAGGAAAGAGATTCAAAAGGGATAAAGCATCTCCATACGCTTATCTGAAATTCCCACCAATGAATTACATAAGTATCTCTATCTTTATTTTATGTTTTATTTATATTTTAATTATTAAAACTCTATAACCATTTGAATCGCCTGACTGAGATTTACAAGATAACCATAGCTTGCTTCAAGCCGACAATCTCCGTGGGATCGACCCTTACTCACATAAGGTTTATTACTTGGACGATCCAGTGCACTTGCTGGTTAGTTGTGCGAAGTTGTGAAAAAGAGTTGAGATTACAATTGTGCATACCAAGTTGTTGGCGCCATTGAGATCACAATTTCGTGCACCAAGTTTTTGGTGCCGTTGCCGGGGATTGTTCGAGTTTGGACAACTGACGGTTCATCTTGTTGCTTAGATTAGTTAATTTTCTTCTTGTTTCAACCTTTATTTTATTTTCAAAAATCTTTCAAAATTTTTCTTCTTTTTCATTTTTCTAAAAATAATTTTCGAAAAATCCAAAAAAATTAATAAAATCATAAAATCAAAAATATTTTTGTGTTTCGTGTTTGAGTCTAGAGTCAAGTTTTAAGTTTTGTGTCAATTTCATTTTTTATTTTCCAAAAAATTTTCGAAAATTCATGCATCTGTTCTTCATGATCTTCAAGTTGTTCTTGGTAAGTCTTATTGTTTGATCTTCATATTTTCTTGTTTTGTGTCTTTTGTTGTTTATCATATGCATTTTTGCATTCATAGTATCTAAACATGAAAAATTTCTAAGTTTGGTGTCTTTGCATGTTTTTCTTTTCTTAAAAATTCTTCAAAAATAAAGTCTTGATGTTCATCATGATCTTCAAAGTGTTCTTGGTGTTCATCTTGACATTCATAGTGTTCTTGCATGTTTTCTTTGTTTTGATCTTAATTTTTCATGTTTGAGTCATTTTATGGTTTTTCTCTTTCCTCATTAAATTCAAAAAAATCAAAAAAAATATATTTCCCTTATTTCACTCATAATTTTCGAAATCTTTGGGTTGACTTAGTCAAAAAATTTTAAAATAAGTTGTTTCTTATTAGTCAAGTCAAGATTTCAATTTTAAAAATTTTATCTTTTCAAAACTTTTTCAAAAATCAAATCTTTTTTTATTTTTCTTTTATATGTTTGAGAAATTTTTAAAATTGATTTTCAAAATCTTTTTCTTATCTTTCTTTCATAATTTTCGAAATTACACTAACAATTAATGTTTTGATTCAAAAATTTTAAATTTGTTACTTTCTTGTTAAGAAAGATTCAAAGTTTAAATTTTAGAATCATATCTTTTGATTTCTTGTTAGTCAAGGCATTAACTTTAATTTTCAAAATCAAATCTTTCTAAATTTCTTTTTCAAATCTTTTTCAAAATAAATTTCAATCATATCTTTTCAATCATATCTTTTCAAACATATCTTTTTCAAATCATATCTTTTTCAAAATTTAATTTCAAAATATCTTTTTCTAACTTCTTATCTTTTCAAAATTGATTTTCAAATCTTTTTCAACTAACTAATTGACTTTTTGTTTGTTTTACTATTTCTTATCTTTTTCAAAACCACCTAACTACTTTTCTCTCTCTAATTTTCGAAAATTCCTCACCCTTTTTCAAAATTCTTTTTAATTAACTAATTATTTTAAATTTTAATTTTATTCTATTTCTTCTCTTAATTTTCGAATACTAACTAATTTTAAAATAAAAACAAAAATATTTTTCTTTTCTTTTCTTCTAATTTTCGAATTTCCCTCTCTCTCTTTCTATTTATTTATTCATTTACTAACACTTCTCTTCATCTTAAAATTCGAACCCTCTCTTCCTCTCTGTGTTTGAATTCTTCTCTTCTCCTTCTCCTATTCTTATCTTCTTCTACTCACATAAAGGAATCTTTATACTGTGACATAGAGGATTCCTCTCCTTTTCTGTTCTCTTCTTTTTCACATGAGCAGGAGTAAGGATAAAAATATTCTTGTTGAAGCTGATCTGGAACCTGAAAGGACTCTGAAGAGGAAACTAAGAGAAGCTAAAACACAACACTCTGAAGAGGACTTTACTGAAATTTTCGAAAAAGAAGTAGAGATGGCCGAACCCAATAACAATGGTGGAGGTGCAAAGAAGATGCTTGGTGACTTTACTGCACCAAATTCTAACTTCCATGGAAGAAGCATCTCAATCTCTGCCATTGGAGCAAACAATTTTGAGCTAAAGCCTCAATTAGTTTCTCTGATGCAACAGAATTGCAAGTTTCAGACTTTCATCAGAAGATCCTTTTTAGTTCTTAACTGAATTCTTGCAGATCTATGATACTGTTAAGACCAATGGAGTTGATCCCGAGGTCTATAAGCTTATGCTTTTCCCTTTTGCTGTAAGAGACAGAGTTAGAACATAGTTAGACTCTCAGCCTAGAGATAGCCTGAACTCTTGGGATAAGCTGGTCATGGCTTTCTTAGCCAAGTTTTTTCCTCCTCAAAAGCTGAGCAAGCTTAGAGTGGATGTTCAAACCTTCAGACAGAAAGAAGGTGAATCCCTCTATGAAGCTTGGGAAAGATACAAGCAACTGACCAAAAAGTGTCCTTTTGACATGCTTTCAGAATGGACCATCCTGGATATATTCTATGATGGTCTGTCTGAATTATCTAAGATATCATTGGCCTTTTCTGCAGGTAGATCTATTCACCTGAAGAAAACGCCTACAGAAGCTCAGGAACTCACTGACATGGTTGCAAATAACCAGTTCATGTACACTTCTAAAAGGAATCCTATGAGTAATGGGACGCCTCAGAAGAAGGGAGTTCTTGAAATTGATGCTCTAAATACCATATTAGCTCAGAATAAAATGTTGACTCAGCAAGTCAACATGATTTCTCAGAGTCTGAATGGATTGCAAAATGCATCCAACAGTACTAAAGAGGCATCTTCTGAAGAAGAAACCTATGATCCTGAGAACCCTGCAATGGCAGAGGTGAATTACATGGGTGAAGCCTATGGAAACGCCTATAATTCCTCATGGAGAAATCATCCAAATTTCTCATGGAAGGATCAACAAAAGCCTCAACAAGGCTTTAATAATGGTGAAAGAAATAGGTTTAGCAATAGCAAGCCTTTTCCATCATTCTCTCAGCAACAGACAGAGAATTCTGAGCAGAGCCCCTCTAGCTTAGAAAACATAGTCTCTGATCTATCTAAGGCCACTCTAAATTTCATGAATGAAACACGGTCCTCTATTAGAAATTTGGAGGCACAAGTGGGCCAGTTGAGTAAAAGAGTCACTAAAATTCTTCCTAGTACTCTCCCAAGCAATATAGAAGAGAATCTAAAAAGAGAGTGCAAGGCCATAACCTTACTTGGTGTGGCCGAACCTAGAGAGGAAGAGGAAGAGTTGAATCCCAGTAAGAAAGACCTCATGGGACGTCCTCTGGACAAAAAGGAGTTCCCAATTGAGGAACCTAAGGAATCTGAGGCTCATCTAGAGACCATAGAGATTCCATTGAACCTACTTCTGTCATTCATGAGCTCTGATGAATATTCTTCCTCTAAAGAGGATGAAAATATTACTAAAGAGCAAGTTGCTAAGTACTTTGGAGCAATTATGAAGCTGAATACCAAGTTATTTGGTAATGAGACTTGGGTGGATGAACCCCCTTTGCTCACCAATGAACTGAATGACTTGGTTAGGCAGACATTACCTCAAAAGAAACAGGATCCTGGTAAATTCTTAATTCCCTGTACCATAGGCACCATGACCTTTGAGAAGGCTCTGTGTGACCTGGGGTCAGGCATAAACTTAATGCCACTCTCTGTAATAGAGAAACTAGGAATCTTTGAGGTACAGGCTGCTATATTCTCATTAGAGATGGTAGATAAATCCATGAAAAAGGCTTATGGACAGGTAGAGGACGTGCTAGTAAAGGTCAAAGGCCTTTATATCCCTGCTGATTTCATAATACTAGACACTGGGAAGAATGAGGATGAATCTATCATCCTTGGAAGACCCTTCCTAGCCACAGCAAAAGCTGTGACTGATGTGGACAGAGGAGAGTTGATCCTTCAATTAAAAGAGGACTACCTTGTGTTTAAAACTCAAGGATCTCCCTCTGTAACCATGGAGAGGAAGCAAGAAAAGCTTTTCTCAATGCAGAGTCAAACAAAGCCCCCACAGTCAAACTTTAAGTTTGGTGTTGGGAGGCCACACCAAACTCTAAGTTTGGTGTTGAACTCCCACATTCAAACTCTAAGTTTGGTGTTGGGGCCCCAACAATGCTCTGAACATCTGTGAAGCTCCATAAGAGCTCACTATCAAGCTATTGACATTAAAGAAGCACTTATTGGGAGGCAACCCAATTTTATTTTTCTATGTTATTTTCCTTTTTTTAGGTTGATGATCATGTGGAGTCACAAAAACTACTGAAAAATTATAAAAAAATAAAAAACAGCATTAAAAATAGTACACCCTGGAGGAGAAACTTACTGGCATTTAAACGCCAGTAAGGGTAGCAGAATGGGCTTCACGGCCATGCCTGGACCATTATCACTTATGTATTTTCAACGGTGGAGTTTCTACACACCATAGATTAAGGTATGGAGCTCTGCTGTTCCTCGAGTATTAATGCAATTATTACTATTTTCTATTCAATTCAAGCTTATTCTTATTCTAAGATGTTCACTCGCACTTCAACCTAATGAATGTGATGATCCGTGACACTCATCACCATTCTCACTTATGAACGCGTTCCTGACAAACACTTCCGTTCTACCTACGAAAGCTAGAGTGTGTATCTCTTGGATTCCTGGTCCACGATACATGGTTGCCTCTCCTGACAACAGAGCCTTCCATTCCGTGAGATCAGAGTCTTTGTGGTATAAGCTAGAATCAATTGGCAGCATTCTTGAGATCCGAAAAGTCTAAACATTTTCTGTGGTATTCCGAGTAGGATCTGGGATGGGATGACAGTGACGAGCTTTAAAATCATGACTGTTGGGCGTAGTAACAGACGCAAAAGGATCACTGGATCCTATTCCAACACAAGTCAAAACTGACAGATGATTAGCCTTACGTAACCCATAGCTGGACCATTTTCACTGAGAGGATGGATGGTAGCCATTGACAACGGTGATCCCCCTACATACAGCTTGCCATAGAAAGGAGTATGAAGGATTAGAGGAAGGCAGTAGGAAAGCAGAGATTCAAAAGGGATATAGCATCTCCATACGCTTATCTGAAATTTCCACCAATGAATTACATAAGTATCTCTATCTTTATTTTATGTTTTATTTATATTTTAATTATTAAAACTCCATAACCATTTGAATCTGCCTGACTGAGATTTACAAGATGACCATAGCTTGCTTCAAGCCGACAATCTCTGTGGGATCGACCCTTACTCACGTAAGGTTTATTACTTGGACGACCCAGTGCACTTGCTGGTTAGTTGTGCGAAGTTGTGAAAAAGAGTTGAGATTACAATTGTGCGTACCAAGTTGTTGGCGCCATCGAGATCACAATTTCGTACACCAGCTATTAATGGTCCTCTGATCAATTTCATTAACTTTTGTGGCTAATTGACCCATATGAATCTCCAAGTTTTGAATTGTATTTGCAGACCTCTTAGGTATTTGCTTGCTCAGTTGGTCCATTTACACCTCCAAGTTTCTAATGGAGGCTCTGGTTTCCTGCATAAAAATTCTCATCATCTCTAAATTAGAATCTTGTTGGGACTGAGAATTTGCCTGCTGAGGTGGTTGTTGTTGATGAGACTGAAATTGGCAGTTATTATGATTGTTCTGTTGAAAACCGCCGTGAGAATTATTGTTGAAATTCTGAGATCTCTGAGGTTGGTCCCTCCACCCAAGGTTGTATGTCTTAGAGTACGGATCATTATTAGGGTTTCTAGGACCATTCCCCATGTAATTGACCTGTTCAGAAAAAGATTGAGCATAATCATAATTCTCATTTTGTATAAAATTACCTGTCATGTCATAAGGGACCTCTTGAGGTGAATTTTGGGTGTTGATAGCTGAGACTTGCATACCACCCATCTGCTGAGTAAGTAAATTTATTTGCTGAGACATAAGCTTGTTCTGGGCAAGAATAGCATTAAGAGTTTCTACTTCTATAACACCCTTCTTCTGAGGAGCCTCAGAGTTCATAAGATTCCTGTTAGATTAGTATAAATATTGGTTGCTAGCAACCAACTCAATAAGCTCAATAGTTTCCTCCGGTGTCTTCTTCATGTGCAATAAACCACCCACAGAATTATCTAAGCACATCTTGGATATTTTACCCAAGCCTTCATAAAAGATATCTAGTTGGGTCTCAAAAGATGAATTGGACCTCAAATATTTTGCATTTTGTTAATGGCATAGGAAAAAAAATTAAAAGCCCATTTACCTGAAAATATTTTTTTTGCTCAAGTTGAAAAATAAAAATGATATATTGACTAGAATTATCATTGAATATATTTTTAAAATTTAATTGTATGTAAAGTGATTTTTTTTAGAACAGTAAATAGGACCCTTTTAATACTATTATAAACTAAATTTAATTTCTCAAATAAATACCACTATAATAATAATAAAAATATATGCAGGTGTAATATTACTTATATTTGAATTATAGATTTGGTCTAATATTTTAAAAGTTATTGCTTCTTTGTAGATCGACCAAAAAACATGTTAAAAACGATATTTGAATGGACATGTAGTTTATTTTATCTATAAAATTCATCATTTGGTTATATTAATTATGATTTTTTTTAATGCAAGAACAGTTTATTATATAACACCTTTATTATTAGAATGTCATATTTTTTATTGCATTAAAACATTAGACATAGATGAAATACTAAAAAGCAAAGACGGTTCTTTTTATTAAATGAAATTTATTATTAAAGTATCTTTTATAATATTTTTAATTTTTTAGAACCAAATAATTGTACATATAAATTAAGAATAATATTTTAAAATAACAATTAAAATGTTTCTTTAAATTTGTTCAAACATTACAACTTAAAAAAAACCTGATAAAGATCAAGCTAATTTAATATTAACTCAATTTATTTTATTTTAATTAGGGGATGAATATACACAAATAATATTTCAAATCATTTTTGATAATCTTGCTTCAAACAAATTAATACTTAATTGTTAAAATAATTTGATCACATAGAATTACTAACGATAAAATATCAATTTTTTGTGACTTAAAAAAAATAAACAACAACAAGAAAGAAAAAATAAATAAGAAACTGCTTAAGAAAGACAGTCCCGTTGAATACTACTCTCAAACTCTTTCTAAGGCAACGGAAACTCCACTTGGAGAGAAAGGGTTCTCATTGCAGTCTTCGTTATGATGTCTGCTACTGTATTTGTATCTCTCAAAATCAACCGAAGATCAGCACGCCATTTCCAAGACATGATATCTCGAATTTTTAACATCAAAGGATCAATAAACCCAGAGCAACCCTGTAAATTATTGACCATAGTAAAAGCCTCCACACAGTCTGTCTCACATATAATGTCTCTTTGTCCCGAGTCCCATGCTAAAAGAAAGCCTCTCCAAATAGCAAACAACTCTCCTTGCAAAATGTTACGACTCTCAATTGTTACCAGACAGCCTCGTTGCCACCTTCCCTTCCAATCTCTGCTAACACAAGCAAAACCAACTCGAGCATCATTGCCAGGATAGCTAGCATCATAATTAATTTTAAAGGTACTCACTGAGGGGGGAATCCAAGAGCCACTAATGGTGGAGGGGATAGACAGTCGTTGCAACTCAAACATATTTTGGAGCTTCTTTTCTAAGGACAAAGCCATACCAATTACCTTGTCTGTGGTCCAATACTCATGTGGATGAAAGATCTCGTTATTCCTCGAACGCTAAATCTACTAGAGACCAGAAAAGAATCTAAAGGGGCGCTGTTTGCTATTATGTAAGAACCAACTCAGCAAATCTATTAGTTGATCGGAGATCCCTAAAGCTTTCCAAACTAGTTGGGCTTTTGGACAATCCTGAATATAATGTAAAACCGATTCTTGACCTGACAAACATCGTGGATAGCTATTCGTATGCGAAATGCCCCTCATAAAATGAAATGCAGCAGTAAGAAGAGCCTTCCGAAGACATAGCCAGGCTAAAAATTTATGCTTTTTCGAAACATGTTGACGCCAAAGCCAAAGCCAATTACCCCTATCCTCCCAACTAAACATCTTCTTACTGAGCCACAAATAACCACTATGGGCATCGTAAACCTTTGAAGTCGCACCAGTCCAACACTAACCGACCTCTGAACCAGCTTGAACATCCGGGTTGTAAGAGTTAATATTGCTTTGCAGAGAGTGATTCAGAGAAGAATAGATATTCTCAAGGTTCCACTGTCCAGATGACCAAAGGTCCAAGATCCTGAGATTCGAATCAGAAATGTGAACATAATCCATCTCCTGACATAGCCGCCACTCTCTTCTCCATTTAGAAAACCAAAAGTTCTGTTCCAAATCCCCAATGCACCAAATAAAACCTTCATTTAGGATATCCCAGGCTCGACATATACTCTTCCAAACATAAGATTCCCTTCCTCGAGACCGATTAAAACAATCATCCTTAGAAGAATGGTATTTCTGTGTCAACAGTTGAACCCATAGCTTGTCTGAATGTGAAAAAGTTTCCAAACTAACTTTCCAAGAAGAGAAATATTAGCACAAAAAGGGTCTCTAATTCCCAGACCTTCAAACTTCTTAGGAGTGACCAACACATTCCAATTAACTAGAATCAGGCCTCTACCATCAGATTGACCCTTCCATAGAAAGTTTCGCATCACGAATTCTATCTTTTTAGTTACCCCTTTAGGGAAGAGAGATACTTGCATGCGGTAAGTAGGAATCGCAGTCACTACTGAGTTGAGCAAACAGAGTCTTCCTGCCTTAAAGATTGATCTGAAAAAAGCGTACGATAGAGTGGATTGGGGATTTCTAAAATAAACCCTTGTGAGTTTTGGCTTTCCTCCTCCGACAGTCAATCTGATTATGCGTTGTGTCACTGCTTTCTCACTGTCTATCCTTTAGAATGGGGATAGATTAAATAGCTTCACTCCGAGTAGGGGTCTTAGGCAAGGAGATCCTATATAACCGTATCTGTTTGTATTGTGTATGGAGAGATTGTCCTGTTCTATTAATCAGCAAGTTGATAAGGGCTTGTGGAAGCCGGTTGTGGTTTCTAAAGGGGGTCCAAGAATTTCTCATTTGATGTTTGCCGATGATTTGCTTCTTTTCTGTAAAGCCGAAAAACAGCAAGTTCAAACTATAATGGTAGCTTTGGAAAATTTCTGCAGAGCCTCTCGGATGAAGGTTAATGTGGAGAAATCTAAAGCGCTATGCTCCAGGAATGTTTCAGCGACAAGAAAAGAGATTTTCACCAGAGTGTCCTCCATCAGATTCGTCCAGAACTTGGACAAATATTTAGGGGTGAACCTTAATCACTCTAGGGTGACACGCGCAACTTTCAATGATGTTTTAGACAAGATTCGGGGAACGATAAAATATCAATTTAGAAAAATTAGATGACATATCATGTAACAATCAAATAATAAATTAGAATAATTGAGATTTTTTAATTAAATTTTAAAAAATAATTATTTTTCAGAAACACTATATTCCACCTTTTTAATTTGTATCTTACATTGAATATTATCTTAATAAATATAATAATAATAATATCAAAACAATAATTATTACTATATTACAAATAATTATTTCAAATTATTATATGCAAAATAACATAAAATAATCTTTTATATCTTAAATTCGTCAACATATCCATACAAAGAGAGAAACTAAATTAATAAGTCTTGGGTCGAACTCATTTTTATAAAGAAGTTATATCTATTCTTTGAATTAAGATTTTTTTATATAAACTTGATCAACATCTATAGTTAAATATCAAACAAAAATCAAACGAAATAATTCCAAACAAATATATATATATATAAAGTTAATTTAATTTATTTTAGAGATAAATTAATTAATTAATTTTATTTTTAAAAAAATTCACATAGAAAAGTAACAAAACATGAAATTGGGTTGCAAGATATATCGAAAATATCTCATCTTTCTAAATTTTCTTTCGACTATATATCTTCAATATAAAAGGATTGGATTATAACTAAGGTTTGATTTGGTAAAATTTTTTGAAAAGGTATTTTAAAAGCACAAGCATCTCATTGTGCATCTGACAAATTAGAAAGCTCATGTACTTATACTTACAACTTTTAAAAGTTATGAGTGCTTTTGAAACCATCTAAGAAAATTTTTTAAAGTTAGTTTATTCTTATTATCAAAATTAAAAAGTTTAATATAATCTCGTGCATTAATTAATATATGAATTTAATCCTCGAGTAAGGACGATGACGAAGACGCCATAGGAAATGGCTCCGAGACGGGTGAATTGGGTGACGAAGTCCGCGAAAATGACGTCGGCGGGACTACAACCACTCATTAAATTCCTAAATTACCAAAGTCAATGCGATATCATTCTTATAAAGTCACATGTATTCTTGTTATAACAATACTAATCGAAGATAAATATTAAAACACTAAATGAGTCATATTTTGTGTTTTTTTCCATAACAATGATTAATGAATATCACATATTATAACTTGTGAAATTATACTATAAAATATTTAACAAAAAAATATTAAAAAATTATATATTAATTTGTAATATTTTGTTTTTAAAAATCTATCCATAATTTATGATTAATAACTATGAAATTACATATATATTATTTATCTTTTATATATTTTATTTTATAAAAACTTATTTTTTTTTCATATCAACGATGTTAGTGGCTATAAAGAGACTGTTACGATTAAATAAAATTATAAAAAAATTAAAAATAAAATTAGTTGATATTTTATGATAATTCATTTAGTTTTTAATTTAAGTTTAAATTAGATTATATATTCATTTTTTTTGTTTTTTATCCTAATAATTATTTGTAATAGATCATATATTTAAACATGTTTTAAAAGAAATTGTTTCATTTTAAACAATTAAAAGATAACCATGAAATTGAGACTAAGACGAAATAAAATATAATAAACATAAGAGAGTAAAGGTAAAATAAACCAAAATAAAATTAAAAAAAAAGTAATTAAAAGAAGTAGAAGAAGACAGAAAAGACTATGTGTATAATGGATAAAAATACACTATTTTAATAATTCATATGAAATACAAATATTTTTTTAACACAGATTTCATTATAGCCTCTTTAATTTCTTAAGCTTAATATTCCTAATTTAAAATAAAATATATTGTTACCTGTTACGGATCCGGCCCACGGATCCCGGACCCGAACCCGGCTCCTCGGACCAACCCGTCTCCCCCTTCCGAAAGGCCCAAAACCGGCCCTAAGGAGCTCCTAACCAACTTTCAAACTCAAACATCTCCCTTATTTTAAACCAAATAAGATAAGATAAGACAGGTCCCCATCTCCTATAAATAAAAGGACCCAAGTCCCCTCCAGGTATTCATTCATCCCTCACACTCCCTACCTCTTGGATCCATTCTGACTTGAGCGTCGGAGTGTCTTTGCAGGTATCTCCCCTCCGCTCCGCTTAGACTGTCCGACATCCATCTCGACCCGCAGGTTTCCGATTCCCCTCCTGAACCGTATCAGAGACGTTCTGTACATTGGCGCCGTCTGTGGGGACCTGCGACAGCCGAACCAGATGGAGGGCATCCTGGAGGAAAACCCATCAAGCCAAGACGACTCCCGACCACGTCATCCGGCCTCAGAACAACAGGAGGTCACGAACCAAGCTAGGATAGCAAGCACCATCCACCGTACGAACGAACACATGGCCGCAGACCCACAACACCCCGAGAAAGCAAGGGACAAAGCGGCACAGATCATCCAGGATCTCTGCCTCCGAGTCCAGGAACTTGAAGGCAAACTGACCGACAGAGGAAAATACGCCAACGAGCACGGAAGCCAAGCAACTTCCAGGCCACGATCCCACCGCGGAAGGTCGCCAACCTGGCAACACGATAGGAGAGATGGCCACAGTACCTCACGTAACCATCGACATGAGAAATCGCCAGAACGGCGACACAACAAGAAACACCACCGCAGCGCGTCCCACGATCTAAGTCGTCAACACGACTCGGACGAAGACCCGAGACGACGAAACACCAAACGCACAAGAAACGACCACATTATAATGGGAGCCACGCCCTTCACAGAAAGAATCTTAAGAGCAAAACTCCCCAAAGGTTTCGACAAACCCACCGACATGAAGTATGACGGAACTAAGGACCCTCAAGAACACCTAACGGCCTTCGAGGCCAGAATGAACTTAGAAGGAGCATCCGACGCGGTCCGATGCAGAGCCTTCCCGGTAACCCTTGCCGGACCGGTGATCAAATGGTTCAACGCCCTCCCAAACGGATCCATAGCCAGCTTCCACGACATCACACGAAACTTCATGGCCCAATTCACAACCCGAATCACCAAAGCCAAAAACCCCATCAGCTTGCTAGGGGTCACACAGAAACAAGAAGAATCTACAAGGAAATACCTCGACCGCTTCAACGACGAATGCCTGACGGTCGACGGACTCACGGACTCCGTTGCAAGCCTCTACCTAACTAACGGGCTCATGAATGAAGATTTTCGCAAACACCTCACTACCAAACCAGTGTGGACCATGCACAAAATTCAGAACGTCGCCAAGGACTACATCAATGACGAGGAAGTCAGCCAGGTCGTCGCTGCCAACAAACAGCAGCACGCCACTACCCAACACGGCAACCCGCCTCCACGTCACAATCCACCACCCAAAGAGAACCAATGAGACCACCTCAGGCCGGCCAACCGGCCACCAAGAATAGGAAAATTCTCTAATCACACGCCCCTAACAGCACCAATTACCGAGATATACCACCAAATAGCAGATCGAGGCGTCATCCCCAGAGCCCGTCCACTCAAGGAAAGGACAGGAGGCAATAAAACCCTCTACTGTGACTACCACCGAGGCTACGGCCACAAAACACAAGATTGTTTTGACCTTAAAGACGCTCTCGAACAAGCCATACGAGACGGCAAACTCCCAGAATTCGTCAAAATCATCAGAGAACCAAGGCGCGCCGACAGAGACAAGTCGCCAGAAAGAGAAGGGCGCAACCCGAGAACTCAAAAGCTACCCCCCAGGGAAAGCCCCGAAGAAGACCCGACCATCATAGTAAACGTTATCACAGGCAAGGACGTACCAAGCAAATCAAAACTAACAATGAAAAAAGACCTCAAGATAATGGCCGTCAGACACCACGACCCAGTCGCCACAGCCGACAGCACGATAACTTTCCTACCGGAGGACTGCCAACACGGCACCTCGGCCGAAGATGCCCCCTTCGTCATCTCAGCCCGAATCGGAACAGGACTAGTAAGAAGAATACTGGTAGACACCGGCGCAGACTCCAACATCCTCTTCCGAGGAGCTTTCGACAAACTCGGACTCCGCAACGACAACCTCCAAACACACCGCCATGGCGTCACGGGCCTCGGAGACAACTTTCTCAAACCAGATGGCTCGATTACCCTCCCCATCACCATAGGAACAAGCAATCAGAGAAAGACGATCCTATCCGAATTCGTAGTCCTAAAAGACTCCACAGCCTATAACGTCATTCTCGGGAGGAAAACGATCAACGACTTCTCGGCAGTCATCTTTACCAAATACCTCCTCATGAAGTTCAGAACCGACGACGGCACCGTCGGAACCATTCACGGAGACCGAGAAGTCGCGGCCGAATGCGACAACAATAGCCTAGCCCTAAGGAAAAAATCCCGGGACACGGCCGGAATATTCCTTGCCGACCTAGACGCACGACTAGACGGCCAACCTAGACCGGAACCAGAAGGAGACATGGAAAAGCTACAAATAGGGCCAACCAAAGAAGAATACACTTTCATCAACAGAAACCTCCCGTACGACCTCAAAGAAGAACTCTCCCAACTCTTGAAACAGAACAGAGACCTGTTCGCATTTACACCAACCGATATGCCGGGAATAAACCCCGACCTAATGTCTCACCATCTGGCCATGGACCCCCAAGCTAAGCCAGTAGCACAAAGAAGACGGAAAATGTCACCAGACCGAGCCGCCGAGGTCAGAAATCAAGTTAAAGCCCTGCTCGAAGCCAACTTCATCCGGGAACTCCCCTACACGACCTGGCTAGCCAACGTCGTACTAGTAACGAAATCTAACGAAAAATGGCGAATGTGCGTCGACTACACAGACCTCAACAAAGCCTGCCCGAAGGACGCCTTCCCCCTACCAAACATCGACGGGCTAGTGGACGCAGCATCCGGCCATCGATACCTCAGCTTCATGGACGCATATTCCGGGTACAACCAGATCCCGATGCACCGACCGGACGAAGAAAAAACAGCATTTATCACCCCGGACGGAACCTACTGCTACACAGTAATGCCTTTCGGCTTAAAAAACGCCGGAGCCACCTACCAGCGACTTGTTAACAAGATATTTCGCAACCTGTCCGGAAACAAAATAGAAGTCTACATAGACGATAGGCTCGCCAAGACTGAATCCGGTGAGCAACTAACCGACGACCTCAAGGTAATAATGAACACCCTACGAAAACACCAAATGCGGCTCAACCCGGCAAAATGCGCCTTTGGAATGGAAGCAGGAAAGTTCCTCAGCTTCATGATTACGCAACGCGGAGTTGAGGCAAACCCAGTGAAATGTCGTGCCGTCCTCGAGATGACAAGTCCCAAAAACCTTAAAGACATCCAAAAACTTACCGGCCGACTGACCACGCTATCCCGGTTTCTCGGGGCATCGGCCCAAAAGGCAATCCCTTTCTTCAAACTAATGAAAAAAGGAACCCTTTTTAAATGGGAGACAGAGTGCGAAGAAGCGTTCCAACACTTCAAGAGGGTTCTAGCGGAACCACCGATCCTCGCCAAACCCCAAACAGGGGAAACACTTTACCTGTACCTCTCCATAACAGAAGAAGCAATAGCAGCATCACTCGTCCGGGAAAACGAGAAAAAGGAGCAAAAACCCATATACTTCATAAGCAAAGTCCTATAGGATACAGAAGCTCTCTATTCACGCTTAGAAAAGCTAGCTTTCGCGCTCCTCTCGGCTTCCCGTCGGCTGCGACAATACTTCCAAGCTCACCCCATAACAGTTCGAACCGGCCAAGCGGTCAAACAAGTATTACAGAAACCCGACCTAGCAGGAAGAATGCTAGCATGGTCCATCGAGTTATCCCAATTCCAGATCAGGTTCGAACCCCGAAACGCCATCAAAGCGCAGGCCTTGACCGATTTCATCGCTGAAATGACTCCGATTAAACTCACCCCCGAACCATGGAAATTACACGTCGACGGCTCATCAAACTCCACTCACGGAGGCGCCGGAATTATACTCAAAAACCAAAACGGGATCACAATTGAACAATCAATACGATACGAATTTCCAGTATCAAATAACCAAGCAGAATACGAGGCCCTCTTAGCAGGCCTAACCCTAGCCCGGGAAGTCGAAGCAAAGGTACTTGAGGTAAATACCGATTCCCAGGTAGTCAGTTCCCAAATCAACGGAAGCTACCAGACACGTGATCCCCTACTCCAACAATACCTCAACAAGGTAAACGAATTGAAGGAAGGATTCGAAAACATTACCATACAACACATCCCCAGGGAACGAAACGCCAGGGCAGACCTACTTTCCAAACTAGCCAGTACAAAATCAGGACACGGTAACAAATCGCTAATTCAGGAGGTCGTTAGGTCGCCTTCCGTATCAACGATAATCAACGCACATCTAGCATCCTCAAACCAGGAGTCCTGGACATACCCTATCCTACAGTACCTCCTCGACGGAACCCTACCGCCAGACCCAAAAGAGGGAAGGCGAATAAAAAGGGAAGCCGCCAACTACTCCATCATAGCAGGACAACTATACAAACGCGGATTCTCGCAACCCCTACTCAAATGTATCGAACCCGGGGACACGGAGTACATACTCCGCGAGATCCACGAGGGCTGCTGCGGTCACCACATCGGAGGAAAGACGCTAGCCCAAAAGATCATCAGGGCTGGCTACTTCTGGCCCACAATCATTCGAGATTCCATACAATTGACAAAAAGCTGCGACAAATGCCAAAGACACGCCAATATCCACCAAGCCGCCCCACACAAACTCAACACCATATCGGCAGAACGGCTGTTCGGCAGTTGGGGAATCGACCTCGTCGGACCCTTCCCCGCAGCGCCCGGCCAACTCAGATATCTCGTTGTCGCCATAGACTACTACACCAAATGGATCGAGGCCGAACCTCTGGCCTCCATAACGGCGACCCAGTGTCGAAAATTCGTCTGGCGACAGATCATCACCCGATTCAGAATCCCCGAGGTCATCATCTCAGACAACGGAACTCAGTTTACCACAAAAAATTCAGAGAATTCCTAGAAGGATTACGCATATCCCATCGCTTCAGCTCGGTAGAACACCCCAAACAAACGGACAGGTGGAATCCGCGAACAAAATAATCGTTAAAGGACTCAAGAAACGGCTCGACGAAGCCAAAGGACTATGGGCAGATGAGTTAGGGTCAGTTCTATGGTCGTACCGAACAACACCCCAAACGAGTACGGGGGAAACGCCTTTCCAATTAACATACGGCGTAGAAGCAGTCATCCCAGTGGAAATCGGGGACCCCAGCCCCAGGAAAACAGTCAGAAGCAACGATGAGGAAGCCGAACGAGATCTTATTGACGAAGAGAGAAGCATAGCTCACATCAAAGAGTTAGCACTCAAACAACGAATCAGCCTAAGATACAATCACGGTGTTATCCGACGGGAGTTTGTGACCGATGACCTCGTCCTACGACGAAACGATATCGGTCCTTCGACCCCAGGAGAAGGGAAACTCGCCCCCAACTGGGAAGGACCATACAGAATCAAGGCCGTAATCGAAAAAGGAGCATATAAACTCGAACGACTCAACGGCAGCGAAGTCCCAAGAACTTGGAACGCGGCCAACTTGCGAAGATACTACACTTAAACCAAAATTAAATAGGTCACCCTTTGTTTTTCTTTCATTTTTTATTTTTACTTTCGTTTTTTTCTCGGGTACTCTTTCCCCTCGTTAACGAAGGGTTTTAACGAGGCCCAACCGTTCAAATAAAATTTTCATTACAAGTTACTTCCACTTCATTTCCATTACAAGTTATTTCCACTTCTCAACACGTCCCATATACGGAACAAAGATACGGCCACCACTGGAGGACTGATCACCCCCCAGGCCGAACACGCGGATATCCATAAAAACCGACCAAACGACGGTTGAGGAAAACGAGAAACAAACGGAATAACTCAAAATACACGAGAAGGCCCGAACGGCCAAAAACACCACAAGACGGATCATACAAAAAGGCCCAAACGGCCGAAAATACCATTAAAACAAAGTTACGGCCCTTAGCCACTCGAAATATTCAGAAACAAGCAAAGTTCAAAAAACTAATTACAGAGAGCTACTCAAGGTCGACAATCCGACCATCACGAACAACCTTAAATGCTCCCATCACGGACACATCCACGCCAGGAGCCAGCACCAGAACCTGCGCCTTCATCGTCTCCTCGGTAGCAGCGATAGCACCCTTGGCATCAGCCAACAGCCCCGTTTTCTCCTTTTTCAAAGCTTCAACCACGGCCTTCAGAGCTTCCGACTCGGCGAGAAGGACGGCAGCTTGAGAGCCCGCATCCGAAGCGCGCGTCCGCTCCTCTGCCAATTGAGAAAGAAGCGAAGTCTCAACACCGGCAAGTCGGAGAATCTCCGCCCCGGCATCCTCTGAAGACTTCACCGCCTTCTCCTTCGCAACATTGGCGGCCTCAAGCTCCTCCTTCAGCTTAGTCACCTCAGCCTGAGCCTGCCGAAGCTTCTTTTCTAACAAACCCACTTGAGCCATCACGGGCTCGGCCTTCCGAACAACCACGGCAGAGCGAAGAAGGGCACGGTAAACCGACTTGGCCTAGAACGAGACGTCACAGCCATCAAAAAATGACTCCGTTCCAGGCATCAAGTGCTGATCAATAAAACCTGTGGCATCGAAGCGTCGGTCCATCACACTAGGTACCAAACCCTCCTCCTCAAAGGTCTCACTGCCCGGCTCCTCAGGCCTACTCCTCTTCCGAGAAGCCTCAGCAGCCGTTACCACGACAACCTCAGGCGAACTCGCAGGACCGGGAGGAACCTGAGCACCAGTAGGCGCCCCCGAAGAAACCACCCCCTGAGAAGCAGCCTGAGAATCCACAGCCGGATTCGAAACAGGAGTAGATGGAGACGACGACCCCTCCTCCCGGACCAGCGCTGCTTTCAGGCTCGCCAAAGAAATCAGCCCGCCAGCCATCTCAACTGAAAGAAAACAGGAGAAGAGTTAAAAAAAAAGCAAACACACCAATATATGTCCGACAAGCCTCAGGATCCCCCATAACGTCTCGAGGATTCAACGGACGCTCGCCAAACAAATGCCACAAAACGCTGGCAATGTCCTTATCCTCCCGAGACAAATCATCATAGGAAATTTTAGTCAAAACCGACGGGCCGGCACCAAAATTCCAATACGTCGGAAACCGGCGCTCACCCTCCAATGTAAGCCAAAACGGATGGTGCCCCTGAACGGGACGCACCTTAAAATACTCCCATTTAAATCCATGAAAAGAATCTTCAAACAACCCAAAAATCCGGCGATGAGATTGAGCACGAAAAGACATATATCCTTTCTTGTGCTTCCCCTCCTTAGTCGGAAGAGTGCACAAGACAAGAAAGAGAAAAACAGGAACTGAAGCCGGAAGATCGAGATACCGGCACACCAGCTCAAAACATCGCACGGCTGCCCAGCTATTCGGGTGAAGCTGAGACGGCGCTACGGAACACCGACTAAGTAAACCCTGGACAAACGACGAAAACGGGAACCGCACGCCAAGCCGAGTAAACATGGACTCATAAACCCACATCCAGTCCGGCACGGTGGGCGAATGGAGGTTCAAATAACAGACGCGCTCATTGGCATCAGGGAGCACGAGCTCATATCGCCCCTCCTCATCACCACCACCGCAAATTGCCCCCTGGTCGCGGAGCCGCTGGAGATCACCCTCCGTCATCCGCAACGGAACACCCCATACATCGCTGGTCACCCAACCATAGCGATTGGGAACGCCCCTGGAAGGGGCTACTGAGGCTCCCACACCCTCATTTCTCCGACACTGCATACCTAAAACAGGGAGGAGCACCACCATTAGCCTACCAACTCTACGCAGTAACAAGACAAAAACCTAGCACCACTACCAACCCAACGCGATGACCCACCACTACAATCAAGATAAAAATGGCGGTGCTCAGCCCCTCCCCCAAAACTCAACAAATGAAACACCAAGCACAATAAACAAGCAATAAAAAAGGAAAAATAGGCAGAACAACGCATGGCAAAAACAGAACAAGCATGCACAAAGTAAAGAAGAAAAAGGCAAAGCATGCCAACCTGGTAATTTAGAAGGAAGCTTGAGGAAGAACTAGGAAGACAGAAGAAACAGAGCGGCACCAGAAAGTAAAAACCACGGAGAAAAGAGGAGTTCCCTTTCAGAAATGAAGAGTTTTTTCCTTTAGAAAAAAGAAACGGACGAGGGAAATGGAACAAAAGCAGGTACGGTTTCAAAAGAAAGCAAAAAGACACAACTAACCCTAGGCACAATGAAGACTCACAGGGGCAAGAAAGAGAAAAAACCCTCTCGCAATAAATGCCCCCTTGGAAAAACAAACTAATAAATCACGCCTCGAAGAACGCAACGGGCGCAGCAGACACGGAAAGGTCATGTCAAGACCAAAAATGGTCAGACAAATCTTTCACCAAACAAAACCGAGAGGCCGACTTCGTCACCGAACGGACACTCGAGAAAGACTGGAGACGCACTGAAAAACGCCTCACCTCCTAGCGACAAACCGACCTTGCTCGCTCTCCCGCTGGGGGGCAACTGTTACGGATCCGGCCCACGGATCCCGGACCCGAGACCGGACCCGAACCCGGCTCCTCGGACCAACCCGTCTCCCCCTTCCGAAAGGCCCAAAACCGGCCCTAAGGAGCTCCTAACCAACTTTCAAACTCAAACATCTCCCTTATCTTAAACCAAATAAGATAAGATAAGACAGGTCCCCATCTCCTATAAATAAAAGGACCCAAGTCCCCTTCAGGTATTCATTCATCCCTCACACTCCCTACCTCTTGGATCCATTCTGACTTGAGCGTCGGAGTGTCTTTGCAGGTATCTCCCCTCCGCTCCGCTTGGACTGTCCGACATCCATCTCGACCCGCAGGTTCCCGATTCCCCTCCTGAACCGTATCAGAGACGTTCTGTACATTACCAATTTATTTCAAATATTTATATTCATTCTTAAAATTTTATTAGAAAAACACACATTATCCAAATACATGCGTAATACAACATATATTTTTTCAAAAATTTTGAATCAATTATTTTCTTCTGTAAACATGCACAACAATATAATAGTAATAACTAATGTTGGTTTCGGCCATATAAAAAACTCTACACATAGATACAACAGTTTATTTTTTTTGTCGATACACTATACTTTATCCACTTCTCCCTAAACCCACTATCAAGTTTTACAAGCACAATCCATATACAGAATTGTATACATATAAAGGAGCCCACTCCCAATGACAAAAAAGAAAAAATAAAGAACAGAGCCCATTACTTTCCTAGACACATTACGGGATTTGCACGGTAGCTCTTTCGCTCCCTAGCCGTGGCTCCATCAAGCAAGCCCGACAAGCTGCAGAGATCTCAAACAAGCCTGTCCCCTGTAAGGAGCGCCGTGCCACTTGTCACTCAATTCTTGAATCTGTATCATTAACATCTGTACCATATAATTGGTCGAAATCTACTTAATATACTAAAATTGGATTTTCCCCCAACTACTAAATATGACGTGTCGATCTCTTATACTTCCGTTTTTCCTAAACGAATAATTTTTTTTCTATTCTAAATTATTTTATTGTAATTATATTATAATTAATACTAAATGAATAATATATATATATATATATATATAAAATTATACTAATTTAGCAACATATCTTCGTTATAATTATATCAAATCAATATTTAATGCACTATTAAACTACTTATCAATTATCAATTAAAAATACTTTTAATAATTTTAATGATAATAATAATATCAATAATAGTAATAATAATAATAATAATAATAATAATAATAATAATAATAATAAATCTTTGTTATCCGATTCACGTATATCAAATAATTTTTCTAAATTATTTTATAAAAAATATCTTTAATATAATTATTTTGTATTTAATATTTAATGAATAATATATAATTATACTAATTTAAAAACATACTTTTATTATAATTGTATCAAATCAAAATTTAATGCACCATTAAACTATTTATCAATTCTCAATTAAAAATACTTTTATTCATCTTAATGATAATAATAATATCAATAATAGTAATACTAATAATAAAAAATTTTGTTACCCGTGATACGATGAAATTAATATATAATTATACTAATTTAGGAACATATATTCATCATAATTGTATCAAATCAATATTTAATGCATTATTAAAAAATTACCTTAATAATAGATAATTTACATATTTATTTTTGTTTTACTAAAGTCTATATATAGTATTTTCCTGTGGTACATGAATCTAAATTTGAGAGTCAATTCATAATTTTATATTTAGTGTTTTTTTATTTTTTTTACTACTTCATAGAATAAGAATGTATTCTTCGTTTTTTTATTGAAGTTGATCCTTTTAAGGTACAATTTCTAATTTTTTATAATATTTTTCATATACTCATTCTATTATATTATCTTTTTGATAATTTTTTATTTGTTGTTACTCTAAGTTATTCTTATCGTCTAATGTTCCAGTTCGATTGTCTTTTGTCACAATCATTTACAATGCATCACATCCATGAAATACCTCATCGAGTTGTCTTCACTGATTCGAATTCCAACTACATGGATGTAAGCGTTCAAAGAAGAGACAATAGTCTCTACTTTACCGAAGGATGGTTGGATCTACTCACCTATTATGACCAACCCAATGGAATGTGGTTAAAGTTAGATTTCTTAGGAGGAGCTCGATTTTTGATTGAGGAATTGCATCCACGGAACTTTATAAGGCAAGTTCAAGTTCCATCCCCTCCATACTTTTTACGTCTGCCCAAAAATCTTTGAAGTGGAGAACATAATGAAATTGAATTCTCTCAGTTTCAGTTTAGTTTTGCTAAATTCGTGACAAATTCAAATATGCAATTTCAACGATTGGTAATATATTTAAATTTTTTTAGTTTAAGCTGTTCATTATTATAATAATTTTTTAACATATTTTGATTTTTTTCAGAAATTACCAGCTGTCTTTTGCATGCATGCAATACCATTGAGGGGAATAAGAGTTAGTTTGATTTCTCAGTGTGGCAATTCTATACTTTGCCGCATTGCATGGATAGCGGATGATGAAACTTATCTAACAAGAGGATGGTCTGATTTTGCATGAATTCTAAATATTGAAACTTACGATGTTATTTCAGTTGGTTGTCGTTACAAGAATGATTCTATACTATACGTGACTAAGGACTAGAATAGGTTCAATATTGTTTAGGTAATTTGGTTTTACTATTAGTATTTGATTAAATTATAATTATAGAATTTTAAATTATTGCCTCAATTTATATATTACGATTATTTTTTGTGGATGTGCTATTTTTGAATAATTTAATAAAATGAAATAGTATCAGATATTATTAAGTTTATTTTTATCCTTTATTTTTTTATTTGTATTTTCATTATATTTGACAAAAAATGAACCTACACATATATTAAATCGTTGACCTAAAGACAATTTATTTGCCAATAAAAACAAATTTTATTTATAATTGGAATAAAATTTATTTGCCAATAATCGGTGGATAAAATTAAAATTACACCCGTGTCATATAATTATAATTGATTAATTGGTATAAAATGAAATTATACCCTACCATGAGTAATAATCTAAATAATTATATCTTAACAAAATATAATTTGAAATCATTTATAAACAATTATCTTAACAAAAATAATTATTTAATAATTGATTTAAAAATCAATGTAAAAAATAATTATTAATAATAGTATTATTAACTGGGTAAATAATATAATTTCAAATTATTACTTGATATATAAATAATATATGGAAATCTATTGAGTAAATCAATAATTTTGCACCTTAATAATTTGACAATTATTACTCAATTAACCAGTTAATTGAATTAGTAATAACAAATTCCAATTTCAAATTTTGTTTATTAAGTAGTTATTAAAAACTGGATAATAACTATTTACACGGGAAAATCATTGATAAATTCAATTAACCATATAGAAGATAATATACTAACAGTTTTAGTATATTATTTATGGCAAGCGAAATTATTTCCTCAGATTTTCTATTAAAATTGAAATTAGTAATAGTTTAAAAAAAGGTTTATTAATAAAATTACTAATAGTCACATTTCTATACACAGGATATATGTTTTCTATATATTATTTAAAAAATATAATAAAACATGAATAATGAATGAGTATGTTATTTCTTCGACTAGCTAATTAATGCAAAATCGAGTACCATTTTTTATTCGATTGAGGTCATATTTTGTTTGGTGAAAGCTTCAATCACCTTAATTAAATCCTGTCTTTGTGCCTTAACTTATACAGGTAGTAATATGTTACATATTATTTGGTATATCTAAGTAGTTATTTCCCATAGCGGAGATGTAAAAAATCATATTAAGGTTTATTGCCAAATAATTAGTGGATGAAAAATAATAGATTATATCATTTTGGAAAAGTA
The DNA here is from genome assembly GCF_003086295.3 of Arachis hypogaea. Taxonomy (NCBI): domain Eukaryota; kingdom Viridiplantae; phylum Streptophyta; class Magnoliopsida; order Fabales; family Fabaceae; genus Arachis; species Arachis hypogaea. The sequence continues at coordinate 82,973,220 of NC_092039.1, read as the reverse complement.
TTTTCATTATAATTATATCAAATTAATATTTAATTATAATAAAATATTTTAATTATAATTATATCATAGAATTATAATAATTACGATATTTATGTTATATATTTTAATCATTTATATACATAAATAAAATAGAAATCAATCAAATTAAATTATCACGGTAAATAATATGTTATATATTATTACGGAAAATAATTCGTAGATAAAATTGAAATTAATTGATTAATTGGTATAAAATAAAATTATACCCGTATCATGTGTAATAATCTAAATAATTATATCTTAACAAAATATAATTTAAAATAATTTATAAACAATTATCTTAACAAAAATAATTACTTAATAATTGATTTAAAAATCAATGCAAAAAATAATTTTTAATAATAGTATTATTATCTGGGTAAATAATATAATTTCAAATTATTACTTGAAATATAAATAATATATGAAAATCTATTGACTAAATCAATGATTTTGCACCTTAATAATTTGACAATTATTACTCAATTAACCAGTTAATTGAATTAGTAATAACAATTTTTAATTTCAAATTTTGTATATTAAGTCATTATTAAAAATTGGGTAATAACGATTTACACGGAAAAATCATTGATAAATTCAGTTAACCATAAAGAAGATAATATACCAACAGTTTTAGTATATTATTTATGGCAATGAAAATTATTTTCTCAAATTAAATTTTATATAATTATAGTAAATTTATAATTAAAGCAATATAAAATTGTTTCATATATAGCAATAATATTATACATATTTATATATCTCTTTTTTTATCTCTTTTTTTAAAATATTGGCATATAATTAATGTAGAAAATATATAATATTAAACTGTTTTGTTATGCATATATATGAATTTATATAATAACCTGTATAATTTATACGTATGGCATAATACATATGTCAAAAAAAGATTTCATAATTTTTGAAAACCACTGTTTTGTTATATAAAATTGAAATTGAAATTAAAATTAAATAATTTCTATTTATATAATTTTTTTCTATTAGTATCCAGTATCTCCATTAAAAATTCATATCGTTGTAATTAGTGTGTGTATATATATATATATATATACACACAATTTTATTCTCTTGACAAACATTTTATAATTACGGTAATCATATAATTTTATATACAAACATTGATATAGTGTTATTTCATGTATATATTTTGCAGGTATTAAAGGATAGCATTGAATTGTTATTCAGTATGTTTAAATTATTTATTGTTTATTACAAAACTTTCTGCATTAGGATTCTCTATTAATTTTGTTCTTCATTTTGAGCTGATTTTGATATTTTCTTACTTCACAGTAAACCAACGTATAAAACTTTGTTGATAGATTTAAGTATTACTAGATTATTTATGGTCATATTGAGTATATATGCCTGATTTATTGAAAAAAGTAGATTAAATAACTATTTTATAGTTAATACAATTAACACTATATTAAGAAAAGAAAAACAACGCATACAAGTTATTTTTTTATTAATTAAATTATTATAATTAAAATGAAATTTAACATAACAACTTAAAATTATAATTTCAATCTTATCACGTGTATGGCACGGGTGATTAAACTTGTTATATATAGAGAAAACAGTTAAGGTTTCAGAGTTATCTATCTTCTGGATTGACTTTTCTTACTAACTATTTTAATCATGCAAGATTTAATTCATGGCAAACTATAAGTGGCTAAATCCTAATTCCTTAGACCTTTTTAGCCTCCTATAAAATTCATCAACCGCCAATTCCTTGGTTACTTAATTCCAATTAGAGGGTGAAGTTCAATTATAGTTTATATGCCACAGAAATTCTAATTACCCAAATATAAGAGGATTATATGTTACGTATCTCGTTAAGTCCAGATAATTAGAAATTTAGGAGAATATGTTTTCAAACTGTTGTTCAAGTAAAGAGCTTTTCCAAATTATACAAGAACTCAATTAGAACAAATGTCATACTTCTGTTCCACCCAAATTCATAAAATAAAGAACGAAAATAATTCTTGAATTATAAATCAGTACATGAATTAAAATAGAAAAGTAATAGTATCAATCCATACAATAGACAGAGCTCCTAACCATAACAGTGGAGGTTTAGTTGCTCATAGTTCAAAGAGAAAACTAGGATTCCGATAAACTGTAAAGTGCGGAATGAGGTCTAAGAAAGGAGAAGAGATGTTTCCTTTTATATCTAATCCTAATTAATGTAAAATATATTTTCTAAAACTAAATAATATCTTTTCCTATTTTTAATTAAAATAAAAGATTTGATCAAAAAATAAATAATATCTTCGCTGCCATCATAAATTTGGACGCGGGACCACTTCTTTCCTTAATAATCCATGCCTAACTTAAAAAATCTCAAGTTAGGCACAGCCTTACCGAATTGATGGAGAAGAAGTATGAACTATTATATATTGTTGGAAAGCTCTGGAAGTTAGCTTTCCAACGCCACTAGAATCACATCAATTGAACCCTTGTAGCTTGATTTATTCAGGTTTGAGTGCAGAGAGGTCAAGGTTGACAGCATCATTAGCCTTCTTCTCTTTTTCTGCGGAAACTCCATCAAATTCATCCGAATGCTACCTAAAATAAACAGAATTGCATACGACTCAAAGTAGCATTCATAGTGGCTAAAAGTTAATTAATTCTTGATTAAACTCAACAAATTAAATGTAAATTCACTAGGAAAAGATAGAAAAGATGCTCACGCATCAGTCACTCCTCCTCAAAACCGTGACCATAGCCTTATCTATGATCACAGTTTTGGCTGTAACCATAGCCTCTATGGTCACCCCTCCTCAAAACCGTGACCATAGCCTTATCTATGGTCATGGTTTTGGCCGTAACCATAGAGCCTATGGTCACCCCTCCTCAAAATCGTGACCATAGCCATATCTATGGTCACAGTTTTTTACCGTGACCATAGCCTATTTTGTTTTATGAGATTTAATTTTATTTTTTAAAGTATAATCACATCCCAAAATGATGATAATCACAATAAATCTAAAAATAAAAAACGATAATCAACAATTAAGATAAGTTGTGATTAAAGTAACCAATTAACATATCAATAAAATCAATAAAATTATACATAAATTAAGTTATAAGTAATAACATTTTTAGATCTATACTACTATATAGTATAAGTAATTCAGCTCCATGTGCATTGGGCTAGTCTTAGTCTAATATTATACAATGGGTGCGTGAGTGTGTTGATTGATGGTGTTAAGGTTGTCTACACATGCACGTGGGAGACCTTGATTGTCTGTAAATGCTTTTACCAAACTTCCTCATTGTAACTTTCTCACCTTCGTGGATCATCTTCTTTACTCTTTCTTCAAAACTGTTCCATCCTATAGTACCATTATGCCACAAGATTGCTGCCAACCTCTTCTTGTTAATTAGGCCTCAAAGTGGGAGCATGATCCCCACCATAGTAGCTTCTGAATGCAGACACCATTGCTAAGAGTTGGTACCAGAGTTTGTCATGGAAAATACATCAGTAGTTGCACATGCAATAAAGTTCAAAGTAGCAAGCTGCATTAACATCAAACCTTCATTGTTAAGTATTAGTAATCATGCTTCAACTGAATTTGAAAAATTATTAACATGAATATTTATTACATGAGAAGAAAAATTCTTAAAAGGTTCAAGTTCATTGGGAGCAACCGAGCAAGGAAATCTTCCTTTGTAATAGCATTGACATGAATTATTTATTGCAGAAGTATTTAACTCACTTGGGGTACATCTCCATTCTTCCTTTCAAAACTAAATCTCAGTGATATGTTCAGCAACAATTCAACATACGACAACAAATTCATCTCTAATCATAATTTGCAACAACAAATTCAACTATGATAGTTTTCAAATTCCTAGTTTATCAAATTCAACAAATTCAACTATATTTTTATCAAAATTTTTGAAAATGCTATTGGTCTTACTTTAAATAATTACCTCTTTTAAAATCTCTAAACTCAAAACAAATTCTAAATATAAAACTAGTCACATTAACCATCTCTTAGCCACATAATTAATTCTTAATCAAAATAGCAACTCGTAATCACTTTAATACATTCATAAACTAATAGTACAAGTAAAATATTCAATTCAACATACAAGCAAGTCACAATAAGACAAACAACACAATCACAAGAAAATAAAATAAGCAAACTTTTCAGAGTAATTCAGAACCACATCCAGCTTCAATCATAATTCAGAGTAATCACAACAACTAACTTTTCTCAAATATATTTCATTCATTAATTAACTAATCATATTTCAATTTAATGACAATTAAGCAACCTTACACTCCCACTTTTGTATCTAAGCTTGGAACTTTTCCGATATCACAATTCTAACTTCCATTTTATTAAACATAGTTATTAGAATTAGTAGTAAAATTCCAAGAATTCGGAATCAACAAAGCACAAAATTACACATACATATTCATAATAGTTCATCAACTTCCAATAGCATTTCAAGTATACCCTCATCATCATCAAATCACATAACCAACAGAAATCATCATTCTCAAACACAGCTACAAATCAATCTCATCACAATTTCATCACATTCAACCATATTCACAATCACCAACAATATCAATTTCATCAATTTTCATCAATTAACCAAACAAGACATTTATAAATTATTTGCAGTTACTCACTAAACTTCATTGGCATTCATAAATTAAAACAGTTAATTTTGAAATAAATTCCCTACCTCAAATAACCGGAACTCGAAGAATTCCTTAATCGCGACAAATTTCTTTTTCCTTTCTCACAGCAGCAGTAGCCTTGAACAAAACCAGCAGCAGCCATAACAGTCCCAAAACCAATACGAGTTACAACAGCAATTTTGAAGCAAAGTGACAGAACTAAAATAAGAATATATGACTAGGATTAAAATAAGAACATGGAAAAGGAACAAGTTTGAAGTAGAACAAGAATGAGTGTTACAGTTATAAAATGGAGGAATCGGAACCAAAACAAGAAGGCTGATGCTGTCTTCTGACTCTGATGGCGGTGCACGACTCACCAGCGACCGTGGCAGCAACATCAAGGACAGTGCCTCTTCTAGCTCGCACGGCTCTGTCTCCCTCTCTCCCTCGTGTCGTTCTCTTCTCCACGGTGGAATCCAACAGGGACGGCGGCGACACCAACTGCGACGGGTTGGCTGTGATGGAACCCTTGGCGGCAAGACGCGATGGCTTTCAACGCATGACTTCTCTCCTCTCAGACGCGTCACAGCGGCGACAACTCATCGGCGGCAGCGGCTTCCTTTGGCGAGCACAAATCAACGATGATGGAGGCTCCTCTCCCTCTCGGCGCTGCTCTGTCTCAACGTCTCTCTCTCTCCTCTTTGCGAACAGTGGCGCAACGACATGGAGGATGTCGGCGAGCTGGGAGAAACGATGGCGCGGTGGCGGCGCGACGGTGGTGGCGAGGTGGCTGGACAGCGGCGGCAGCGTGGGTCTTCCTCTCTTTCGATCACAGCTCTCCTTCTCTGCTACTGTGTTAGGTTTGAAAGGGATTAAAGGGAAAGAGGATGCGGCTGACTGTGGTGAGGAGGGATCATTAGGGTTAGGTTCCTCAATTTTGGGAATTAGATTTCTGATTCAATTTGAAAATTAAAGTTAAAAATTAGGGACTTTATATAAAGGAATAAAAATAGATATGTATAGATATTTTAATAAAATTGGAGGTTGGAGTAATTTTAAAATCAAATATATTTTATCAAAAATATTTAAGAATATTATTTATTAATATATTATTAAATTTAATTAATTATTTTTAATTTAAATTATAAAATAAACATATTAATTACATTTTATAAAATATTATTTATTCTCAAAATATTAATTATTCAAATTAAATGATATAACTTTTCTTTATTTTTCTATTACCGGAACTTTAATTTCAACAAATATAATAAATTTAACTATTCAAAAACTTGGGATGTTATCCCAACTCACGGCAAAGAAAGCACTGATGGCCGAAACAAAAAGACGAGCTTGCGACGGTGATAGAGCGTGACAAAGGACGACGAGCTGCGACGGCGACGACAAGGATGACAATGGCAAGGCGGGATGGATGGCGGCAGCAGCGCGGCTTCTCCCTCTCTCATTTAATTAAAAGTATTTTTTTTTAATTTTTTTATTTATAAAATTAAATTTAAAATTTTAATATTTAAATTAAATTATAAAATATTTGAATTAGTTTTCAATTATTAAAATTTTTAAATTTTAATCAATTTAAATTCAAATTATCAAAACTGAATTTAGCTACAAAAATATTCTTGAATAGTAATCAGGTTTAAGGTTAGGGTTAGAACTAAGGTCACCCTTTCATAAAATCGTGACCGTAGACCCTTTTTAGGTCACCCTTCAAAACCGTGACCATAGACCCTCTTTAGTCACTCCCTAAAACCGTGACCATAGACCCTTTTAAGTCACCCTTTTTTGAAAAACTGTGACCATAACCCCTTTTTGGTCACTGTAAAAAATCGTGACCATAGACCCCTTTAGGTCACATACCCCTAAAACTATGACGATAAAACCTTTTAGGCCACTCCCCAAAACCGTGACCATAAACCCCTTTAGGCCACCTCCTAAAACCGTGACCATAGACCCATTTAGGCCACCCCCCAAAACCGTGACCATAGACCCCTTTAGGTCACCTCCCAAAATCGTGACCATAGATCCTTTTAGGTCACCCTTTTTTGAAAAATTGTGACCATAGCCCCTTTTTAGTCACTGTAAAAAACCGTGACCATAGACCCCTTTAGGTCACCCCTAAAACCGTAATCATAGACCCCTTTAGGCCACCCCAAAACCGTGACCATAGACCCTTTTAGGTCACCCTTTTTTGAAAAACCGTGACCATAGCCCCTTTTTTGGTCACTGTAAAAAACCGTGACCATATACCCCTTTAGGTCACCTCCAAAACCATGACCATAGACCCTTTTAGGCTACCCTAAAAACCGTAACCATTGACCCCTTTAGACCACCCCCAAAACTGTGACCATAGACCCTTTTAGGTTACCTTTTTTTGAAAAACCGTGACCATAGACCCTTTTTGGTCACTGTAAAAAACCGTGACCATAGACTCCTTTAGATCACCATTCAAAATCGTGACCATAGACCCTTTTAGGCCACCCTTTTATAAAAAATCGTGACCATGGGTACTTTATGGTCACCCTTTCTAAAAAAACTGTGACCATAGCTTTTTTTTTGTCACCCTAAAAAACCGTGACTACAGAAGGTCTATGGTCACAGTTTTTTACCGTGGCCAAAAAAACCGTGATCATAGACCCAAAATGTTGTAGTGTGTGCTTCCTAAGTATCATCATCTTATTGGGTGTTTCATTTTCTCCTTCTGTTAGGCCGTTACCGTCTTCTAAAAATATTATTAACTCAAATGAGATTAAAGTAATTCAGGTTAAAATAAACATCTAATTAAAATATGATACATCAGAAAGGGTAACTTACATGTTACTTTAGAGAAGATAGGATACTATTCACTGTAAAATATGTTATTGATAAAAATAATTTTTGACATATACTTTAGAGACCAAAATCATACTTAAGCCTTTAGTTAATTATATACGAGTTGAATAATACGAATACGTAATATTATAGTTAAATGTTATAATAATACTCCGAATACGTATCATAATGCTTGTACCAGTTTGCTTATGAAGACAACACTTTATTAGAACATAGAAGTTGTGCCATATTTCAAGTACAATTTTTGTTGAATCATATATGTGTTTATTGTGTCTTGGTCACAATATTCGAAATATGTAAAATTGCATATATTAATAAATAATTGTGTGCGTTATGAATTTTGGTAAATAATATGTTTAATTAATTTAAATGAAAAAAAATCCTGAACAAAAAATAAGATAGATAATTACAACTTCAAGAAAAATAAGCTGAAGGTTTATTTGCCGCAATACAATTCCTAATAAACACATCCGAATCACAAATAGCCTATGTTGCTTTCAAATTTTGTTTCAACTTTGAAGCTTAACATGCTCCACCACCACCGCCGCATCCACCCCCACCTCCTCCACCACCACCCCTAGCTCCAGTAGCACCAGCATTGACCCCAATAATCCCACCCGCTACAATACCACCATGAATATGACGATGATGGTTATTGCGATGGATAAAACCACCACCATCAGATCCTGAACTTGCTCCTACTGCTCGGCACAATAGACTCAACATTAAAACAGAGGCGAATATTGAGACAGCTACGATGATGAATATTACAAATGGTTCCATCTTCTCAAATAATACTATTTGCCCAGTTGCACGTTAATTTAAAACATTCTTTCATCTTAGTTGCTTTTATAGTCGCAATATGTTTTACCTCGTCAACATAGGGTCGTTTTCTTGTGTGTTTAAGGAACAAACTCGTTGAAATGTATGTATATGTTATCGTGTTTTGTTTATTTGTGCAACACAAGTTGCTAATATTGTGGGGCATCGGTTTTGTTGAAAATGTGCAAGAATGACCATGTCTCGTTTGAAAATTTTATATACTTCTCGAATATCATATTATCCATTTCAATAAGTATTACTTTGAAACTTTAAAAACATTTAAATTTCTTTGTATTGCATGATTCATAAAATGTTGTATTCAACAATCCTGAATCATATAGTACTATGTAAATTGTAAAGTGCCAATGTTTTACTTCGTGCATGTGTTTGATTTCTAACATCGGTTCCGTTTACATATTTGAATGTTTTCAATTATTTGTCACATTTATAACATTTAATTAGCATTATTTTTCTAAATTTATTATAATATTTCTACGATGATGCAATTTTAAGAAGAAAATAAGAGTACTATTAACACTATATTAATTAAAGTTTTTTTATACAGAGTTAGTATAATTCAGTCTATTATTTAGTAGTTATACAAATTTCTACTATTATCAAGATGGTTTTCTTTATTTTCTTGGGTGCGTTTTTTTTAGTTTTGGAACAGATATAATGAAACATGGGTACTAAGGTCCTAAAAATTGGTTTGGGCTGGCTGGTTGAACTGGTCAAACTGTGAATAGTTATTAAATACGGTTCGAGCAAAAGTTAAAATCGTCAAATTAAAAAAACCGACATTAGACTTTCAAATAGTCAGAAATCGATCGGTCAAACCAAACCATAATTCAGCTGGTTTTCGAATTGTGTCAAAAACGGCTGCATTTTGGTTGTTGAATCCTATTACCTTAACTCTCTAAGTTCCTTAACCTATTACCCTAGCACTCACCTGGACGGCTGGACCTCGAGTTTTCAGCGCAACTTCTGTCCAACCAATGTTAGCCAACTATGTTCGCGCATTGATTAATTGTTGGGTGCTAAATTTTGCTATTGAAGCGTTGATTAATTGTTGAATAATTGATTAATAATTAAATAATTGGATAATTGTTAAATAATTTTGACTGTTGTCTATTGAGATTATTGGGTTGGAGTGGGTTGTTGTGATATTGTAATTGGATTATATTATTATTGGATTATTAGTAATTTTTAGGTATAGATAAGAGTATCAACCAAGAAACACGTAGGGAGAATAATTCAACTTTAAATCCTATTGCTTCAAATCTCCGGCAAGTTATGGCGAATTTTGATGATTGATGATAAAATTAAATGTTGGTATTTTATATTTAATTGGTTGTATTTGTTATTTGACTTTTAAATTTGTATTTGAATGAGATCATAATATTGTAGTTTATGTAATACTTTTAATTTAGATGATATTTTAAAAGTTATATTAAACTATAATTTATTTTAGTGTATTTATTTACATTTTATTTATTATTTTATTATAAAATAATTTTTTAATTAATTTATAGTCGAATTAATTAAACCAATAAATCAATAGTTAGCGCAGTTTGATGACCGGTTCAATTTCCAGAACCTTGGGAGGATTATAGTTTCAAGCTAAGGTTGATCATGAACTTTATTTGGTCAAAGTTTTGATAATTCAGCGTTGGTTTTGTTGTTTTATAGCAAGACTGAAAGTTTCCAATTTCATTTCGAGTACGATTTCTAAGAGTCGCTAATCAAAATATGAAACTCTATGTTAATTACGTAATTTTATTAATTTTCTCATTTTTTCTTTTTCAATTACTCATATTGAGGGAGTCAAAAATTGTAATTGAAATGTGTTCATATTTCATGTTACTTCGTCTCTACTCTCTATTGAAGACTAAATTTTTAATCTACTATAAACCACTCATTTAACCAGCTGCTAGATTTTACACTTTAGTGATCTAGAGCCAAATTTAATTTATGCTTTATAGATTATGATATTGTCTTAAAAAAATTCATTCTTCTATATATTAAATGAAATAAAACAAAGACCGTACAAAAATAAAATAAATAGACACTTTCATATTTGAAACCTTTTAAAAAAGTCGAATTTTCCCTCAATTAATAATTAGAAAGATATTAAAAGTTTCTATTACGTAAATAAATAAGTTTTTTATAATTATTGGGCTCTATCTAAACTCTGAACTATTCTAAATAATTAAGCTCTTTCAAGTACCTGCAACTGCAAGCGTTTCTTTCCCTTCGTATATTCAACTATATGTTGGTATCTACGTATTAATTTAGAAATTTGATCAATTTCGATTTTCGACTAACGATTACTTCGTAATAACACCCGAAGAAAATAATAAAGGAATATATAGTGATCTATTTTGGGTTTAAGATTTTATTAAACCAAATATTTGAAGACATATTTAATAATTATTAATAAAAACTTTTGTTTTAGATTGTACAAAGACCCTATGTGCATTTACAATGAGTCTAATTTTTACTATTAACTCCTTGATTAATAAAAGTCAAATTTAAATTAAAAAATTATTTTGCAACTTCTTGCAACGAAAATTCTCTTTCAAGAATTAGAATCATATATATTTATGTATATATAAATAAAGGAACAAAATGTATCTGTTTTACATTTGCTATTGTCAATGTGTCATATAGTATAACGTTGTTTCTTATTTTAAATTTGAATCTTGTTTTATTTTAAATTGAATCAAATCATATCTTAATTTAAAATAGATGCAGTTAGGATTTTATTAGAATTTAAAATTTAAATTTTAAAATTTATAGTAAAATAACTAATTATTCTTAATTTTTATTTAACATTTTCAATTATCATATTATTATTATATTCTTATTACTAGTAAAAAATATAATAATATTATTGTTCATACCCTTACCCGATAAATAAAAGCCAAGCGCAAGAAGACCAAAAAGAGATAGATTTCACTATAAACCAAACCTCTTTAAGAAAGTCGGGCAATGACATGGAGGTTCAGCTCTGCTCTACCTAACGAGTAACTGTCTCCTTTAATCTCTCCTACTATTTCTACCTCATCTAAAAGGTAGATCCCAACAAACTCCCAAGATAAAGGGAACGTTTATCTATCAGAAAAGATAGAACTACTCCAACAAAGATGGTTATCTACTCTATTATAAATACACTGACTCACCTCAGGTATATTCACGTTCTACTCTACTAAAAACCTCACTAAAACCCTTGTTAACTTAAGCATCGGAGTCTCTTGCAGGTACCACCCCCCACTTCTTCACGAGGAACTCGGATAGGCCGCACCTCGGCACCAACAAGTCGGTCGCTGCCATTAAAGGAGTCTGGACCTCACGTTCAAGCCCAAATCAGCTTTCAGGTAACCCTCGGGACATTGGCGCCATTGACGGGGACCTGGAAGTCATCCCACATTCATGGAAGACAACCAACCGGAGGAAGGTCACACTGCATCAGAGTCTGACCAAGAAGCTTCGCCGGAGGATCACGCCACTGTGCTCCCTCCTACGCCACAACATACGCAAGGACCCCACGGAGAAGGGCCTTCAGGAAACCCACATCCAAGGAGGATCCATTTTGAAGTATACCATCCCAACGACGAGGATCATCCCCAAGCAACAGAGATATTAAACATGGTCCATGGACAGCAAAATCGCTTGAGATAGCTCGAACACGAGGCCGAGCGATAACGAGAGGCCAAACGGGAATTGAGAAGAGAAGTAAGGCGACGTAGGGAGCTAGAAGAAAAACTCCAGAAGATAGAGGCCAATCTTCGAAGTCGGGCTACTAGGTCGGACAGGGAAGAAAGTCCCTTGGGAGCGCAAGATCCGTTCACAGAAGAGATCACGAAGGCCAAAGTTCCTAGGAACTTCAAATCGCCCGACATGGATCTCTATGACGGAATGTCCAACCTAAGCCATCATCTCAGCAACTTCAGAAGGCGAATGTACTTGGCCGACACCTCTAACGCCACTTGTTGCAAGCCTTCCCAACTACTTTAACCAATGCCACAATGAAATGGTTTGATGGTCTACCCCCAGATCGGTCACTAGTTTTAATGACCTGGCCAGAAAATTTTTGACCAAATTTTTCATCCAAAAAAATAAAACGAAGCACGCCCCGAGCCTGCTAGGAGTAAAGCAGGAGGTCGGAGAAACCCTTCGAGACTATATGGAAAGGTTCAACAAAGCTTGCTTGGAAATTCAAAGTCTACCAACCGAAGCCATAATTATGGGTCTGGTCAATGGCCTTAGAGAAGGGCCATTCTCTCAATCAATCTCCAAGAGATACCCGACTTCTTTCAACGAAATTCAACAGAGGTCAGAAAAGTACATCAACATAGAGGAAAACTCCCGACTTAGGGAATCACCTTCGTGATCTAACTTGTCCAACTATAAAACTTGGGACAAAGAAAGGGAACCCTAGAAGAAAGAGGAGTAAAATACAGAAAAACCTCAAAAATATCACAACTACACCTATCTAAGAGTTTTCTTTGTCGATGTTTACAGAGAAATATATCATACAGAAAAGCTTCCACCTCATCGTCTGATTAAACACAAGAAAATCAAAAGTCGGACCGAATATTGTGAGTACCACAAGCTGTATGGGCATTCCACTAACGAATGTTACGACCTAAAGAATGTCATAAAAAAGTTGGCCAGAGAAGGCCGACTTGACAGATACTAGCAGACAGGTCAGACGACCCGAGGAAGAGAAGAAGGGATAAAGAAGGAGGACAATCAGAACGCCCTCCTCACACCCCAGAGCAACATATCCATGTGATTAATGGAGGGTTCGCGAGAGAAGGAATGTCAAAATCCTCATGGAAAAGACACCTCATGGAAGTATACTAGGTCGGGGAACATAGCCAACCGACCAACCTACCCACCATCTCCTTCAAAAAAGAGGACGTACAATGCCTACTGCCTGGGCATGACGACCCAGTGGTAATAACAATGATCTTGGCCAATGCAAACCTTTACCGCACCCTGATAGATCAAGGAAGCTCATTTAAGATCTTGTTTAAACCCGCTTTCGACAAGCTCGGTGACGAGCGGACTTTTGACGGTTTAGAATTTTACAAACAAGTTCTCGTTGAAAGTATAGCTTCTAGACCGACAAGGAATCATTTCGTACAAAAGTTTGGTTGTCATAAGTAACAAACCCTTAATAAAATTGATAACCGAAGTATTTAAACCTCGGGTCATCTCTCAAGGAATTGCAGGGAAGTGTGTTTATAATTGGTTATGAAAAAGTGTATTTTTGGGGTTTTGATTAAGGAACAAGAAAAATAAATTGCAAGGGATTAAATTAATAACTAAGAAAAACTCTTGGCAAGGTATGAGAACTGGAAGTCCTATCCTAGTTATCCTTATCAATTGTGATGAGAATTGTCCGTTACTCCCACTTAGTCAACCTCTAACTATGATGGTAAGTCAAGTGGATAAATCAATATGAATCCTCAAGTCCTAGTCAACTCCCAAAGAAAGACTAGAGTTAGTGGGATTCAAGTCGATTAGCAACCTTCAATTAACAATCAACAAAGGAGTTTGATAAATCAAGAGTCACCAATTACTCAACCAAGGCCAAAAGGATAAAAATCTAAATTAAAATCCTCCCAAGCATTTTATCAAACACTTGGAAGGCACAACATAAAAACATAGAAAACTAGCAAGGGAAATAGATCTAACTACCAATTGCAAGCATCAATAACACAAATCAATAAAGGCAAGAATAACCATAGGAAAAGTAATTGCATTAATATGGGAATTGAATCTAACATCAAAAGTTCACAAACTAAAGTAATAACAATGAGTAGTCAATAAGAGTAGAAGAGAAATCCTAAATCCTAAAACCTAGAGAGAGGAGAGAGACTCTCCCTCTAAAATCTACATCTAAAATCTAAAATTATGTGTATGATAAGTATGATTGAATGAATGATGGATCCTCCCATTCTGCAGTCTCTATTCTATGTTTTTCGGGCTTGGAACTGGGCCAAAAGGAGCCCATAAATCTCTCCCAGTGCTTTCTGCAAATTTCTGCACGTTGCACATGTCACGCGTACGCATAGGTTACACATACGCGTCGTTTGGAGAAATTCCTTGTCACGCGTGTGCGTCAGTCACGCGTACGTGTTGCTGCCAGCTTCTCAAATCTTCATTTTCTCGTGTTTCTTCCACTTTTGCATGATTTCTTTCCATCCTCTGAGCCATCCCTGCCCTATAAAGCCTGAAAACACTTAACACACAGATCACGGCATCGAATGGTAACAAAGGATAATCAAAATTAACAGTTTAAAGGCCTAGGAAACATGTTTTCAACTATATCACAGAATTAGGAGGGAATTGTAAAATCATGCAAATTATATGAATAAGTGAGCAAAGAATTGACAAAAGCCACTCAAATCAGCACAAGATAAACCATAAAATAGTGGTTTATCAATCTCCCCACACTTAAACATTAGCATGTCCTTATGCTAAATGGTGGCGCGAAATTGTGAACAATACTTTTTCACAACTCTCATAATCCCCGGTCATGAACCCCAAAAACTTGGTAGCTCAATACCATGGCATTACACAACTTCGCACAACTAACCAGCAAGTGCACTGGGTCGTCCAAGTAATAAACCTTACGCGAGTAAGGGTCGATCCCACGGAGATTGTTAGTATGAAGCAAGCTATGGTCATCTTGTAAATCTTAGTCAGGCAAACTCAAATGGATATGGTGATGAACGCATAAAAACATAAAGATAAAGATAGAGGTACTTATGTAATTCATTGGTAGGAACTTCAGATAAGCGCATGAAGATGCCTTCCCTTCCGTCTCTCTGCTTTCCTACTGTCTTCATCCAATCCTTCTTACTCCTTTCCATGGCAAGCTCATGTAGGGTTTCACCGTTGTCAATGGCTACCTCCCATCCTCTCAGTGATTACGTTGCCTATGCTCTGTCACAGCATGGATAATCATCTGTCGGTTCTCGGTCAGGCCGGAATAGAATCCAGCGATTCTTTTGCGTCTGTCACTAACGCCCCGCCTGCTAGGGGTTTGAAGCACGTCACAGTCATTCAATCATTGAATCCTACTCAGAATACCACAGACAAGGTTAGACCTTCCGGATTCTCTTGAATGCCGCCATCAGTTCTAGCCTATACCACGAAGACTCTGATCTCACGGAATGGTTGGCTCGGTTGTCAGGCGAGCACTCGGTTGTCAGGCGATCAACCATGCATCGTGCAATCAGGAATCCAAGAGATATTCACCCAATCGAAGGTAGAACAGAGGTGGTTGTCAGTCACATGTTCATAGGTGAGAATGATGATGAGTGTCACGGATCATCACATTCATCAAGTTGAAGAACAAGTGATATCTTAGAACAAGAACAAGCGGAATTGAATGGAAGAACAATAGTAATTGCATTAATACTCGAGGTACAGCAGAGCTCCACACCTTAATCTATGGTGTGTAGAAACTCCACCGTTGAAAATACATAAGAACAAGGTCTAGGCATGGCCGTGAGGCCAGCCTCCCAATGATCTAAGAACTAGACGTTCAAAGATGATCTAGAGATCTAAAGTGATCAAAAGATCCCCAGATGAAAATACAATAGTAAAAGGTCCTACTTATAGAAAACTAGTAGCCTAGGGTGTACAGAGATGAGTAAAAGACATAAAAATCCACTTCCGGGCCCACTTGGTGTGTGCTTGGGCTGAGCAATGAAGCATTTTCGTGTAGAGACTCTTCTTGGAGTTAAACGCCAGCTTTAGTGCCAGTTTGGGCGTTTAACTCCCATTTTGGTGCCAGTTCCGGCGTTTAACGCTGGAATTCCTAAGGGTGACTTTGAACGCCGGTTTGGACCATCAAATCTTGGGCAAAGTATGGACTATCATATATTGCTGGAAAGCCCAGGATGTCTACTTTCCAACGCCGTTGAGAGCGCGCCAATTGGGCTTCTGTAGCTCCAGAAAATCCACTTTGAGTGCAGGGAGGTCAGAATCCAACAGCATCTGCAGTCCTTTTTAGTCTCTGAATCAGATTTTTGCTCAGGTCCCTCAATTTCAGCCAGAAAATACCTGAAATCACAGAAAAACACACAAAATCATAGTAAAATCCAGAAAAGTGAATTTTAACTGAAAACTAATAAAAATATACTAAAAACTAACTAGATCATACCAAAAACATACTAAAAACAATGCCAAAAAGCGTATAAATTATCCGCTCATCACAACACCAAACTTAAATTGTTGCTTGTCCTCAAGCAACTGAAAATCAAATAAGATAAAAAGAAGAGAATATGCAATGAATTCCAAAAACATCTATGAAGATCAGTATTAATTAGATGAGCGGGGCTTTTAGCTTTTTGCCTCTGAATAGTTTTGGCATCTCACTCTATCCTTTGAAATTCAGAATGATTGGCTTCTTTAGGAACTTAGAATCCAGATAGTGTTATTGATTCTCCTAGTAGAGTATGATGATTCTTGAACATAGCTACTTATTGAGTCTTGGCTGTGGCCCAAAGCACTCTGTCTTCCAGTATTACCACCGGATACATACATGTCACAGACACATAATTGGGTGAACCTTTTCAGATTGCGACTCAGCTTTGCTAGAGTCCCCAATCAGAGGTGTCCAGGGTTCTTAAGCACACTCTTATTGCCTTGGATCACAACTTTATTTCTTTCTTTTCTTTTTTTTTCGTTTTCTCTTTTTTTCAATAGAAATGCTTTTTCTTGCTTCAAGAATCATTGTAATGATTTTTCACATCCTCAGTAACATGTCTCCTTTTTCATCATTCTTTCAAGAGCCAACATTCATGAACCACAAATTCAAGATACATATGCACTGTTTAAGCATACATTCAGAAAACAAAAATATTGCCATCACATCACAATAATTAAACTGTTATAAAATTCAAAATTCATGCAATTCTTTCCTTTTCAATTTAAGCACGTTTTTATTCAAGAAAGGTGATGGATTCATAGGAAATTTATAACTTTAAGGCATAGACACTAAGACACTAATGATCACAAGACACAAACATGGACAAACATAAGCATAAAATTCGAAAAACAGAAGAATAAAGAACAAGGAAATCAAAGAACGGGTCCACCTTAGTGATGGCGGCTCTTTCTTCCTCTTGAAGATCCTATGGAGTGCTTGAGCTCCTCAATGTCTCTTCCTTGTCTTTGTTGCTCCTCTCTCATGATTCTTTGATCTTCTCTGATCTCATGGAGGATGATGGAGTGTTCTTGATGCTCCACCCTTAGTTGTCCCATGTTGGAACTCAATTCTCCTAGGGAGGTGTTTAGTTGCTCCCAATAGTTTTGTGGAGGAAAGTGCATCCCTTGAGGGATCTCAGGGATTTCATGATGAGTAAGGTCTCTTGTGTGCTCCATCCTCTTCTTAGTGATGGGCTTGTCCTCATCAATGGGGATGTCTCCCTCTATGTCAACTCCAACTGAATAACAAAGGTGACAAATGAGATGAGGGAAGGCTAACCTTGCTAAGGTAGAGGACTTGTCCGCCACCTTATAGAGTTCTTGGGCTATAACCTCATGAACTTCTATTTCTTCTCCAATCATGATGCTATGGATCATGATAGCCCGGTCTATGGTAACTTCGGACCGGTTGCTAGTGGGAATGATTGAGCGTTGGATGAGCTCCAACTATCCTCTAGCCACGGGTTTGAGGTCATGCCTTCTCAATTGAACCGGCTTTCCTCTTGAATCTCTCTTCCATTGGGCGCCCTCTTCACATATGACTGTGAGGACTTGGTCCAACCTTTGATCAAAGTTGACCCTTCTAGTGTAAGGATGTTCATCTCCTTGCATCATAGGCAAGTTGAACGCCACCCTCACACTTTCCGGACTAAAATCCAAGTATTTCCCCCGAACCATAGTAAGATAATTCTTTGGATTCGGGTTCACACTTTGGTCATGGTTCTTGGTGATCCATGCATTGGCATAGAACTCTTGAACCATCAAGATTCCGACTTGTTGAATGGGGTTGGTAAGAACTTCCCAACCTCTTCTTCGGATCTCATGTCGGATCTCCGGATATTCACTCTTTTTAAGTGAAAAAGGGACCTCGGGGATCACCTTCTTCAAGGCCACAACTTCATAGAAGTGGTCTTGATGCACCCTTGAGATGAATCTTTCTATCTCCCATGACTCGGAGGTGGAAGCTTTTTCCTTCCCTTTCCTCTTTCTAGAGGTTTCTCCGGCCTTGGATGCCATAAATGGTTATGGAAAAACAAAAAGCAATGCTTTTACCACACCAAACTTAAAATGTTTGCTCGTCCTCGAGCAAAAGAAGAAAGAAGAGAGTAGAAGAAGAAGAAATGAGGGGAAAGGGAATGGCTTTAATTTTCGGCCAAGAAGGGGAGAAGTGGTGTGTATGTTGTGTGAAAATGAAGGAGTGAAGGAGGGTTTATATAGGAGAGGGGGAGGGGAGGGTTCGGCCATTTGAGGGTGGGTTTGGGAGGGAAAGTGGTTTGAATTTGAATGGTGAGGTAGGTGGGGTTTTATGAAAGATGGATGTGAGTGGTAAAGAGAAAGATGGGATTTGATAGGTGAAGGGTTTTTGGGAAGAGGTGTTGAGGTGATTGGTGAATGGGTGAAGAAGAGAGAGAGAGTGGTAGGGTAGGTGGGGATCCTGTGGGGTCCACAGATCCTGAGGTGTCAAGGAAAAGTCATCCCTGCACCAAATGGCAAACAAAATCACGTTTTTAGCCATTTCTGGCGTTAAACGCCGGGCTGGTGCCCATTTCTGGCGTTTAACGCCAGCTTCTTGCCCCTTTCTGGCGTTTAACGCCAGTCTGGTGCCCCTTTCTGGCGTTAAACGCCCAGAATGGTGCCAGACTGGGCGTTAAACGCCCAACAGCTAACTTCACTGGCGTTTAAACGCCAGTGGGTGCGTCCTCCAGGGTGTGCTGTTTTTCTTCCTGTTTTTCATTCTGTTTTTGCTTTTTTCATTGATTTTGTGACTTCTCATGATCATCAACCTACAAAAAAGAGAAAATAACAAAATAAAATAGATAAAATATAACATTGGGTTGCCTCCCAACAAGTGCTTCTTTAATGTCAGTAGCTTGACAGAGGACTCTCATGGAGCCTCACAGATACTCAGAGCCATGTTGGAACCTCCCAACACCAAACTTAGAGTTTGAATGTGGGGGTTCAACACCAAACTTAGAGTTTGGTTGTGGCCTCCCAACACCAAACTTAGAGTTTGACTGTGGGGGCTCTGTTTGGCTCTGTTTTGAGAGAAGCTCTTCATGCTTCCTCTCCATGATGACAGAGGGATATCCTTGGGCCTTAAACACCAAGGATTCTTCATTCACTTGAATGATCAACTCTCCTCTATTAACATCAATCACAGCCCTTGCTGTGGCTAGGAAGGGTCTGCCAAGGATGATGGATTCATCCATGCACTTCCCAGTCTCTAGGACTATGAAATCAGTAGGGATGTAATGGTCTTCAACTTTAACCAGAACATCCTCTACAAGTCCATGGGCTTGTTTTCTTGAATTGTCTACCATCTCTAGTGAGATTTTTGTAGCTTGCATCTCAGAGATCCCTAACTTCTCCATTACAGAGAGAAGCATGAGGTTTACACTTGACCCTAAGTCACACAAGGCCTTCTTGAAGGTCATGGTGCCTATGGTTTGAAAACTTCCCAGGATCCTGTCTCTTTTGAGGCAGTTTCTGCCTAGACAAGTCATCCAGTTCCTTGGTGAGCAAAGGAGGTTCATCCTCCCAAGTCTCATTTCCAAATAACTTGTCATTCAGCTTCATGATTGCTCCAAGGTATTTAGCAACTTGCTCCTCAGTGACATACTCATCCTCTTCAGAGGAAGAATACTCATCAGAGCTCATGAATGGCAGAAGTAAGTCCAATGGAATCTCTATGGTCTCAGTTTGAGCCTCAGATTCCCATGGTTCCTCATTGGAGAACTCATTGGAGGCCAGTGGACGCCCACTGAGGCCTTCCTCAGTGGCGTTCACTGTCTCTTCTTCCTCCCAAAATTTGGCCATGTTGATGGCCTTGCACTCTCCTTTTGGGTTTTCTTCTGTATTGCTTGGAAGAGTACTAGGAGGGAGTTCAGTAATTTTCTTGCTCAGCTGTCCCACTTGTCCTTCCAAGTTTCTAATGGAAGACCTAGTTTCAGTCATGAAACTTTGAGTGGTTTTGATTAGATCAGAGACCATGGTTGCTAAGTCAGAGTTATTCTGCTTAGAACTCTCTGTCTGTTGCTGAGAAGATGATGGAAAAGGCTTGCTATTGCTGAACCTGTTTCTTCCACCATTATTGTTATTGAAACCTTGTTGAGGTCTCTGTTGATCCTTCCATGAAAGATTTGGATGATTCCTCCATGAAGGATTATAGGTGTTTCCATAGGGTTCTCCCATGTAATTCACCTCTTCCATTGAAGGATTCTCAGGATCATAAGCTTCTTCCTCAGATGAAGCTTCCTTAGTACTGCTTGGTGCATTTTGCATTCCAGACAGACTTTGAGAAATCATATTGACTTGTTGGGTCAATATTTTATTCTGAGCCAAAATGGCATTCAGAGTGTCAATCTCAAGAACTCCTTTCTTCTGACTAGTCCCATTGTTCACAGGATTTCTTTCAGAAGTGTACATGAATTGGTTATTTGCAACCATTTCAATCAGTTCTTGAGCTTCAGTAGGCGTCTTCTTCAGATGAAGAGATCCTCCAGAAGAGCTATCCAAAGACATCTTGGATAGTTCAGAGAGACCATCATAGAAAATACCTATGATGCTCCATTCAGAAAGCATATCAGAAAGCAAAGAGGGATTCTCCTTCCTTCTGTCTGAAGGTTTGGACTTCCACTCTAAGCTTACTCAATTTTTGAGGTGGAAAGAACTTTGCCAAGAAGGCATTGACTAGCTTTTCCCAAGAGTCCAGGCTTTCTTTAGGTTGAGAGTCCAACCATGTTCTAGCTCTGTCTCTTACAGCAAAAGGGAATAGCATAAGTCTGTAGACCTCAGGGTCAACCCCATTAGTCTTGACTGTGTCACAGATTTGCAAGAACTCAGCTAAAAACTGATGAGGATCTTCCAATAGAAGTCCATGGAACTTGCAATTCTGTTGCATTAGAGAAACTAGTTGAGGCTTAAGCTCAAAGTTGTTTGCTCTAATGGCAGGGATAGAGATGCTTCTCCCATAGAAATCGGGAGTAGGTGCAGTGAAGTCACCCAGCACCTTCCTTGCATTGTTGGCATTGTTGTTGTCTTCGGCTGCCATGAGTTCTTCCTCTTTGAAGAATTCGGTCAGGTCCTCTAAAGAGAGTTGTGCTTTGGCTTCTCTTAGCTTTCTCTTCAAGGTCCTTTTAGGTTCAGGATCAGCTTCAACAAGAATGCCTTTGTCTTTGCTCCTGCTCATATGAAAGAGAAGAGAACAAGAAAATGTGGAATCCTCTATGTCACAGTATAGAGATTCCTTGAAGTGTCAGAGGAAAAGAAGAGTAGAAGACAGAAGTAGAAAATTCGAACTTATCAAAGGAGATGGAGTTCGAATTTTGCATCAAGGGATAATGTTAGTCCATAAATAGAAGGATGTGAGAAGAAGGGAAGTGATTTTCGAAAATTAAGTAAAAAAAATTTGAAAACATTTTTGAAAAACATTACTTAATTTTCGAAAATGAAAGTGGGAAAGAAATAAAATGATTTTTGAAAAAGATTTTGAAATTAGAAATCAAGAAGATTTGATTGAAAATTATTTTGAAAAAGATGTGGTTAAGAAGATATGATTGGTTTTAAAAAGATGTGATTGAGAAGATATGATTTGAAAAACATTTTAAAAAGATTTGATTTTGAAAATTAAAAACTTGGCTAACAAGAAAAGATATGATTCAAACATTAAACCTTTCTCAACAGAAAAGGCAACATACTTGAAATGTTGAATCAAATCATTAATTGATAGTAAGTATCTTTGAAAAAGGAAAGAAATTGATTTTGAAAATATATGATTGAAAAGATATAATTTGAAAAAGATTTGATTTTGAAAAACTTTGAAAACCTAAAAAAAATTGCATAAAAAAAACAGAATCTTCCCCCTTGTGCCATCCTGGCGTTAAACGCCCAGAATGGTGCACATTCTGGCGTTTAACGCCCAAAACTATACCCTTTTGGGCGTTAAACGCCCAACCAGGTACCCTGGCTGGCGTTTAAACGCCAGTCTGTCCTTCTTCACTGGGCGTTTTGAACGCCCAGCTTTTTCTGTATAATTCCTCTGCCGTATGTTCTGAATCTTCAATTCTCTGTATCATTGACTTGAGAAGACACAAATTAAAATTATTTTTGGATTTTTAATAATAAGAACAAATCAAAATGCAACAAGAATTAAATAACAATGCATGCAAGACACCAAACTTAGCAGTTTGTATACTAC
Source organism: Arachis hypogaea (assembly GCF_003086295.3). Classification (NCBI taxonomy): domain Eukaryota; kingdom Viridiplantae; phylum Streptophyta; class Magnoliopsida; order Fabales; family Fabaceae; genus Arachis; species Arachis hypogaea. Next base: position 82,950,439 of record NC_092039.1, on the reverse strand, counting down.
TGACACTATGAAAATGCATATGAGACACACAAAACACTCAAGTCAATTGAATTCAAAGATTAAAGCACGAAAATTATCAAGAATTACTTGAAAATCCTTAATACACATGAATGAATGCATGCAATTGACACTAAACTTAAGATGAGACACTAGACTCAAACAAGCAAATTTTTTTGGTTTTTATGATTTTTTTGATTTTTTTTTGTGTTTTTCGAAAATTAAAAGGAAAAAGAAATCAAAATTCTTAATGAGAATTCTAGGAATCAGTGCAATGCTAGTCTAAGACTCCGGTCCAGGAATTAGACATGGCTTCACAGCCAGCCAAGCTTTCAAAGAAAGCTTCGGTCCAAAACACTAGACATGGCCAAAGGCCAGCCAAGCCTTAGCAGATCACTGCTCCAAAAGCAAGATTGATAAAAATCAACAAGCTTTTGTGATGATAAGTTGAAACCTCGGTCCAATGAGATTAGACATGGCTTCTCAGCCAGCCAGATTTCAACAGATCATCATGAAACTCTAGAATTCATCTTCAAGAATTTCGAAAAAAAATACCTAATCTAAGCAACAAGATGAACCGTCAGTTGTCCAAACTGAACAATCCCCGGCAACGGTGCCAAAAACTTGGTGGCACGAAATTGTGAACAATACTTTTTCACAACTCTCATAATCCCCGGTCATGAACCCCAAAAACTTGGTAGCTCAATACCATGGCATTACACAACTTCGCACAACTAACCAGCAAGTGCACTGGGTCGTCCAAGTAATAAACCTTACGCGAGTAAGGGTCGATCCCACGGAGATTGTTAGTATGAAGCAAGCTATGGTCATCTTGTAAATCTTAGTCAGGCAAACTCAAATGGATATGGTGATGAACGCATAAAAACATAAAGATAAAGATAGAGGTACTTATGTAATTCATTGGTAGGAACTTCAGATAAGCGCATGAAGATGCCTTCCCTTCCGTCTCTCTGCTTTCCTACTGTCTTCATCCAATCCTTCTTACTCCTTTCCATGGCAAGCTCATGTAGGGTTTCACCGTTGTCAATGGCTACCTCCCATCCTCTCAGTGATTACGTTGCCTATGCTCTGTCACAGCATGGATAATCATCTGTCGGTTCTCGGCCAGGCCGGAATAGAATCCAGCGATTCTTTTGCGTCTGTCACTAACGCCCCGCCTGCTAGGAGTTTGAAGCACGTCATAGTCATTCAATCATTGAATCCTACTCAGAATACCACAGACAAGGTTAGACCTTCCGGATTCTCTTGAATGCCGCCATCAGTTCTAGCCTATACCACGAAGACTCTGATCTCACGGAATGGTTGGCTCGGTTGTCAGGCGAGCACTCGGTTGTCAGGCGATCAACCATGCATCGTGCAATCAGGAATCCAAGAGATATTCACCCAATCGAAGGTAGAACAGAGGTGGTTGTCAGTCACATGTTCATAGGTGAGAATGATGATGAGTGTCACGGATCATCACATTCATCAAGTTGAAGAACAAGTGATATCTTAGAACAAGAACAAGCGGAATTGAATGGAAGAATAATAGTAATTGCATTAATACTCGAGGTACAGCAGAGCTCCACACCTTAATCTATGGTGTGTAGAAACTCCACCGTTGAAAATACATAAGAACAAGGTCTAGGCATGGCCGTGAGGCCAGCCTCCCAATGATCTAAGAACTAGACGTTCAAAGATGATCTAGAGATCTAAAGTGATCAAAAGATCCCCAGATGAAAATACAATAGTAAAAGGTCCTACTTATAGAAAACTAGTAGCCTAGGGTGTACAGAGATGAGTAAAAGACATAAAAATCCACTTCTGGGCCCACTTGGTGTGTGCTCGGGCTGAGCAATGAAGCATTTTCGTGTAGAGACTCTTCTTGGAGTTAAACGCCAGCTTTAGTGCCAGTTTGGGCGTTTAACTCCCATTTTGGTGCCAGTTCCGGCGTTTAACGCTGGAATTCCTGAGGGTGACTTTGAACGCCAGTTTGGGCCATCAAATCTTGGGCAAAGTATGGACTCTCATATATTGCTGGAAAGCCCAGGATGTCTACTTTCCAACGCCATTGAGAGCGCACCAATTGGGCTTCTGTAGCTCCAGAAAATCCACTTTGAGTGCAGGGAGGTCAGAATCCAACAGCATCTGCAGTCCTTTTTAGTCTCTAAATCAGATTTTTGCTCAGGTCCCTCAATTTCAGCCAGAAAATACCTGAAATCACAGAAAAACACACAAACTCATAGTAAAGTCCAGAAAAGTGAATTTTAACTAAAAACTAATAAAAATATACTAAAAACTAACTAGATCATACCAAAAACATACTAAAAACAATGCCAAAAAGCGTATAAATTATTCGCGCACCAAGTTTTTGGCGCCGTTGCCGGGGATTGTTCGAGTTTTCGGCAAGCTTTTGGTCCGGTAACATCAGTGCCAAATTTCTGATCCGGCAACAACACCAAGTTTTTGGCGCCGTTGCCGGGGATTGTTGAGTTTGGACAACTGACGGTTCATCTTGTTGCTTAGATTAGGTATTTTTTTTCAAAATTCTTAAGAATGAATTCTAGTGTTTCATGATGATCTGTTGAAGTCTGGCTGGCTGTGAAGCCATGTCTAATTCTATTGGACCGAGGTTTCAACTTATCATCCCAAGAGCTTGTTGATTTCTATCAATCTTGCTGTTGGAGCAGTGATCTGCTAAGGCTTGGCTGGCCATTGGCCATGTCTAGTGTTTTGGACCGAAGCTTTCTTTGAAAGCTTGGCTGGCTGTGAAGCCATGTCTAATTCCTGGACCGGAGTCTTAGACTAAACATTGCATGATTCCTGGAATTCTCATTAAGAATTTTGATACATTTATTTTCTTCTTCCACTTAATTTTCGAAAAATCCAAAAAAATTTTAACAAAATCATAAAAATCAAAAATATTTTATGTTTCTTGTTTGAGTCTAGTGTCTCATCTTAAGTTTGGTGTCAATTGCATGCATTCATTCATGTGTCTTAAGGATCTTCAAGTAATTCTTGATGATTTCTTACTCTGATCTTTGAATTCTCTTGACTTGAGTATTTATGTGTCTCATATGCATTCTCATTAGTGCCAATAGTATACAAACTGCTAAGTTTGGTGTCTTGCATGCATTGTTATTTAGTTGCATTTTGATTATTCTTTATTATTAAAAATCCAAAAATATTTTTAATTTGTGTCTTTTCAAGTCAATAATACAGAGGATTGAAGATTCAGAACATACAGCAGAGGAATTATACAGAAAAAGCTGGGCGTTCAAAACGCCCAGTAAGGAAGGCAAACTAGCGTTTAAACGCCAGCCAGGGTGCCTGGCTGGGCGTTTAACGCCCAAAAGGGTAGTGATTTGGGCGTTAAACGCCAGAATGTGCACCATTCTGGGCGTTTAACGCCAGGATGGCACAAGAGGGAAGATTTTGTTTTCAAATCAAATTTTTTTTTTCAAGTTTTCAAAGTTTTTCAAAATCAAATCTTTTTCAAATCATATCTTTTCAATCAAATCTTTTTCAAAATCAATTTCTTTCCATTTTCAAAGATACTTGCTATCAATTAATGATTTGATTCAACATTTCAAGTATGTTGCCTTTTCTGTTGAGAAAGGTTTAATGTTTGAATCATATCTTTTCTTGTTAGCCAAGTTATTAATTTTTAAAATCAAATCTTTTTTAAAAAAAAATGTTTTTCAAATCATATCTTCTCAATCACATCTTTTTAAAACCAATCATATCTTCTCAATCACATCTTTTTCAAAATAGTTTTCAATCAAATCTTTTTAATTTCTAATTTCAAAATCTTTTTCAAAAGTCATTTTTTTACTTAGTTTTCGAAAATTAAAGACTATTTTTCAAAATGTTTTTAAAGTCTTTTACTTAATTTTCGAAAACTTATTTCCCTCTTCTCATATCCTTCTATTTATGGACTAACACTATTCCTCAATGAACAATTCGAACTCCATCTCTCTTGATAAGTTCGAATTCTTCTACTTCTGCCTTCTATTTTTCTTTTCCTCTGACATCTCAAGGAATCTCTATACTGTGACATATAGGATTCCATATTTTCTTGTTCTCTTTTCTTTCATATGAGCAGGAGCAAAGACAAAAGCATTCTTGTTGAGGCTGATCCTGAACTTGAAAGGACCTTGAAGCGAAAGCTAAGAGAAGCTAAGGCACAATTCTCTGTAGAGGACCTAACAGAAATCTTCAAAGAAGAAGAACACATGGCAGCCGAAAACAACAACAATGCCAACAATGCAAGGAAGGTGCGGGGTGACTTTACTGCACCTACTCCCGACTTCTATGGGAGAAGCATCTCTATCCCTGCCATTGGAGCAAATAACTTTGAGCTTAAGCCTCAATTAGTTTCTCTAATGCAACAGAATTGCAAGTTCCATGGACTTCCATTGGAAGATCCTCATCAGTTCTTAGCTGAATTCTTGCAAATCTGTGACACTGTCAAGACTAATGGGGTTGACCCTGAGGTCTACAGACTTATGCTATTCCCTTTTGCTGTAAGAGACAGAGCTAGGACATGGTTGGACTCACAACCTAAAGAAAGCCTGGACTCTTGGGAAAAGCTAGTCAATGCCTTCTTGGCAAAGTTCTTTCCACCTCAAAAATTGAGTAAGCTTAGAGTGGAAGTCCAAACCTTCAGACAGAAGGAAGGAGAATCCCTCTATGAAGCCTGGGAAAGATACAAACAATTAATCAGAAAGTGTCCTTCTGATATGCTTTCTGAATGGAGCATCATAGGTATTTTCTATGATGGTCTCTCTGAACTATCCACGATGTCTTTGGATAGCTCTGCTGGAGGATCTCTTCATTTGAAGAAGACGCCTACAGAAGCTCAAGAGCTGATTGAAATGGTTGCAAATAACCAATTCATGTACACTTCCGAAAGGAATCCTGTGAACAATGGGACTAGTCAGAAGAAAGGAGTTCTTGAGATTGACACTCTGAATGCCATATTGGCTCAGAACAAAATATTGACTCAACAAGTCAATATGATTTCTCAAAGTCTGTCTGGAATGCAAAATTCACCAAGCAGTACTAAGGAAGCTTCATCTGAGGAAGAAGCTTATGATCCTGAGAACCCTTCAATGGAAGAGGTGAATTACATGGGAGAACCCTATGGAAACACCTATAATCCTTCATGGAGAAATCATCCAAATTTCTCATGGAAGGATCAACAGAGACCTCAACAAGGTTTCAACAATAATAATGGTGGAAGAAACAGGTTTAGCAATAGCAAGCCTTTTCCATCATCTTCTCAGCAACAGACAGAAAGTTCTAAGCAGAATACCTCTGACTTAGCAACCATGGTCTCTGATCTAATCAAAACCACTCAAAGTTTCATGACTGAAACAAGGTCCTCCATTAGAAACTTGGAAGGACAAGTGGGTCAGCTGAGCAAGAGAATTACTGAACTCCCTCCTAGTGCTCTCCCAAGCAATACAGAAGAAAATCCAAAAGGAGAGTGCAAGGCCATCAACATGGCCGAATTTGGAGAGGAAGGAGAGGCAGTGAACGCCACTGAGGAAGACCTCAATGGACGTCCACTGGCCTCCAATGAGTTCCCCAATGAGGAACCATGGGAATCTGAGGCTCAAAATGAGACCATAGAGATTCCATTGGACTTACTTCTGCCATTCTTGAGCTCTGATGAGTATTCTTCCTCTGAAGAGGATGAGTATGTCACTGAAGAGCAAGTTGCTAAATACCTTGGAGCAATCATGAAGCTAAATGACAAGTTATTTGGAAATGAGACTTGGGAGGATGAACTCCCTTTGCTCACCAAAGAACTGAATGACTTGTCTAGGCAGAAATTACCTCAAAAGAGACAAGATCCTGGGAAGTTTTCAACACCTTGTACCATAGGCACCATGACCTTCAAGAAGGCCTTGTGTGACCTAGGGTCAAGTGTAAACCTCATGCCTCTCTCTGTAATGGAGAAGCTAGGGATCTTTGAGGTGCAAGCTGCAAAAATCTCAATAGAGATGGCAGACTGGTGCACGAAATTGCAATCACACTTTTGCAACTCCGCACAACTAACCAGCAAGTGCACTGGGTCGTCCAAGTAATACCTTGCGTGAGCAAGGGTCGATCCCACGGAGATTGTCGGCTTGAAGCAAGCTATGGTTATCTTGTAAACCTTAGTCAGGATATCAGAAATTATCAGGATTGATTGTGAAAAACAAAAGAACATGAAATGATTACTTGTTTTGCAGTAATGGAGAATAGGTTGAGGTTTTGGAGATGCTCCATCTTCTGAATCTCTGCTTTCCTACTGTCTTCTTCATCAAACACACAAGGCTCCTTCCATGGCAAGCTGTATGTAGGGTTTCACCATTGTCAGTGGCTACCTCCCATCCTCTCAGTGAAAATGTTCCTATGCTCTGTCACAGCATGGCTAATCATCTGTCGGTTCTCAGTCAGGCCGGAATAGAATCCAGCGATTCTTTTGCGCCTGTCACTAACGCCCCGCCTGCTAGGAGTTTGAAGCACGTCACAGTCATTCAATCATTCAATCCTACTCAGAATACCACAGACAAGGTTTAGACCTTCCGGATTCTCTTGAATGCCGCCATCAATTCTAGCTTATACCACGAAGATTCCGATTAAAGAATCCAAGAGATAACTACTTAATCTAAGGTAGAACGGAGGTGGTTGTCAGGCACGCGTTCATAGTTGAGAATGATGATGATTGTCACGGATCATCACATTCATCCGGGTTAAGAACAAGTATTATCTTGGAATGGAAGCAAGCATGATTGAATGAGAAACAGTAGTAATTGCATTAATCCATCAAGACACAGCAGAGCTCCTCACCCCCAACCATGGGGTTTAGAGACTCATGCCATGGAAGGTACACAAAGAAAACGTGTAAAGTGTCATGAGGTACAGATACAATGTCAAAAGATCCTATTAATAGTAAACTAGTAGCCTAGGGTGTACAGAGATGAGTAAATGACTTAAAAATCCACTTCCGGGCCCACTTGGTATGTGCTTGGGTTGAGCAATGAAGCATTTTCGTGTAGAGACCTTTTCTGGAGTTAAACGCCAGCTTTCATGCCAGTTTGGGCGTTTAACTCCAAGTTTTATGCCAGTTCCAGCGTTAAACGCTGGAATTTCTGAGGCTGATTTGCCACGCCGGTTTGGGCCCTCAAATCTTGGGTAAAGTATGGACTATCATATATTGCTGGAAAGCCCAGGATGTCTACTTTCCAACGCCGTTGAGAGCGCGCCAATTGGGCTTCTGTAGCTCCAGAAAATCCACTTCGAGTGCAGGGAGGTCAGAATCCAACAGCATCTGCAGTTCTTTTTGGTTTCGGAATCAGATTTTTGCTCAGGACCCTCAATTTCAGCCAGAAAATACCTGAAATCACAGAAAAACACACAAACTCATAGTAAAGTCCAGAAAAGTGAATTTTAGCTAAAAACTAATAAAAATATACTAAAAACTAACTAGATTATACCAAAAACATACTAAAAACAATGCCAAAAAGCGTATAAATTATCCGCTCATCGCAACACCAAACTTAAATTGTTGCTTGTCCCCAAGCAACTGAAAATCAAAATAGGATAAAAAGAAGAGAATATACTATAGACTCCAAAATATCAAGGAAACATAGCTCCAATTAGATGAGCGGGACTAGTAGCTTTTTGCCTCCGAACAGTTTTGGCACCTCACTCTATCCCTTGAAGTTCAGAATGATTGGCATCTATAAGAACTCAGAACTCAGATAGTGTTATTGATTCTCTTAGTTGAGTATAATGATTCTTGAACATAGCTAGTGTATGAGTCTTGGCTGTGGCCCAAAGCACTCTGTCTTCCAGTATTACCACCGGATACATACATGCCACAGACACATAATTGGGTGAACCTTTTCAGATTGTGACTCAGCTTTGCTAAAGTCCCCAATTAGAGGTGTCCAGGGTTCTTAAGCACACTCTTGTTGCCTTGGATCACAACTTTATTTCTTTCTTTTTCTTTTTCTTTTCTCTTCTTTTTTTTCGAATTTTTTTTTGTGTCCACTGCTTTTTCTTGCTTCAAGAATCAATCTAATGATTTTTTAGATCCTCAATAACAGTTCTCTTTTTCCTCATTCTTTCAAGAGCCAACAATTTTAACATTCTCAAAACAACAAATTCAAAAGACATATGCACTGTTCAAGCATTCATTCAGAAAACAAAAAGTATTGTCACCACATCAAGCTAATTCAACTAGTTTCAAGGATAAATTTCGAAATCCTGTACTTCTTGTTCTTTTGTGATTAAAGCATTTTTCATTTAAGAGAGGTGATGGATTCATAGGATATTCATAGCTTTAAGGCAGAAAATTTCAATTTTATTAATTATGAATTAAGAACAAGACTCAAAGATAGATATAGGATGAGACTAAAAAAATAAAAATAGAAAACAAAACAAAAGAACAAAAACGCAAAAAATAGGCTCCTAATGATAGAGGTTTTCACAGAGTTAGGACTCAACAACCTTGATTTTGAGAAGTGGATGCTCCCTCAACTTGAGAGGAGAGCTTTTGGCGTTTCAACTCTTGGAGTTCAAGCCCCTGCTTCTCTTGTTCCTTCAGCAATTTGCAGAGCATGCAGTTCTGATTCTGCTGTTCTTCCTTCAGTTGCTCTATAGTCTCTTGCAACTTGGTGATAGATGCTTCTAGGCTGGTCCAGTAGTCAATTCTTGGGAATTCAGGGAGGAATTCCTGCGCCCTCCTCTTGATAGAGTTGTCTTGCATTTGTCCTTCCATTGACTTCTTGGTGATTGGGTGTTCAATGGGTATGAACTCATCTACTCCCATCTTCACCCCAGCCTCTTTACAGGGCAAGGAGATCAAGCTTGGGTAAGCCAATTTGGCTTCAGTGGAATTCTTATTTGCAATTGTGTAGATCTCACAAGCAATCACATGATGAACCTCCACTTCTTTTCCAAGCATGATGCAATGAATCATCACTGCTCTCTTGATGGTGACCTCAGAACGGTTGCTAGTGGGCAATATGGAACGCCCAATAAAGTCTAGCCAACCTCTTGCAATTGGTTTGAGGTCTCCCCTCTTGAGTTGGTTTGGGACACCCTTTGAATTGGTTATCCACTTAGTTCCAGGGAGGCATATGTCCTCTAGAACTTGATCCAACCCTTTATCTGCTCTCACCATCCTCCTATTAAAGGATTCAGGATCATCTTGCAGTTGAGGTAGTTTGAAGATTTCTCTTATTTTGTCCAGATGGAAGTACATAACTTTCCCTCTGACCATGGTTTTGTAGGTATGGTAAGCAGTTCCAGTCATTCTCTGCTTATCTGTTAGCCACAGATTTGAGTAGAATTCCTGAACCATGTTCCTTCCAACCTTTATTTCAGGATTGGTCAGAACTTCCCATCCTCAGTTTCAAATTTGCTCTTGGATCCCCGGATATTCATCTTCTTTCAGATTAAATTTAACTTCCGGGATCAATGACCTCAGACCCATTATTTTGTGATAATGGTCTTCATGTTCTTTGGTTAAGAACTTCTCTTGATTCCAAAGATTCTTTGGATTATTCTCTTTCTTTCCTCTTGAATTGGTTTGTTTTCCCTTAGGAGCCATGATCTTGATGAATCTTGGCTTAGTGATCACGGAAAAGCACACCAAACTTAGAGGTTTGCTTGTCCTCAAGCAAAAGAAAGGAAAGAAGAGAGAGAGAGGAAGAGGAAATTCAAATGGTGTGGTGGGAAGAGGGAGCCAAACGTGTATTTATAAGGTGGGGAGGGGACTTTTCGAAAAAAAAAAAGAAAATTGAAAAGAGATTTGAGAAGATATGGAAAGAAATTGAGAGAAAGGTGAGTTTTTTGAACAAAATTTGGGAATGATTTGAAAGATTTGAAGAATGATTTTAGATATTTGAAAATTTGAAAGTGAATGATGAGAGATTGAAATGTATTTTTGTAGAAAAATATGGGTGAGAAAAGGAAAGTTTGAAAAAATCTGATTTGAAAACAAAATTGTGGTCCCCCCACCTTACTGGCGTTAAACGCCCAGAATGGCACTCATTCTGGCGTTTAACGCCCATTGGATGCCCCTTTTGGGCGTTTAACGCCCAGCCAGGGATCACTGGGCGTTTTTCTGAACGCCCAGGATGCTGCACACCTGGCGTTAAACGCCCAGAATGGTGCCCATTCTGGCGTTTAACGCCCAAAATGGCACCATTCCTGGCGTTAAACGCTCAGAATGGTACCCATTCTGGCGTTTAACGCCCAAAATGCCCCTTACTGGCGTTTTTTCGCCAGTAAGCTCTTTTTCTCTGCTTTTTGAGATGAATCCTTCTGTAACTCTGTGAATCCCTTCATTTTTGATACTTGCCTCTGTAAAAACAAAACATATAACCTCCTAATGACTGGGTTGCCTCCCAGCAAGCGCTTCTTTACTGTCTTTAGCTGGACCTTCACTGAGAATCATTCAAGTCTCAGTTTTGAGCATTCCTGCTCAAAATTGCCTTCAAGATAATGCTTGATTCTCTGTCCATTAACAATGAACTTTTTGTCAGAATCAATATCCTGAAGCTCAACATATCCATATGGTGATACTCCTGTAATCACATACGGACCCCTCCACCGGGATTTAAGTTTTTCTGGAAACAGTCTGAGCCTAGAGTTGAAGAGCAGGACTTTTTGTCCTGGCTCAAAGACTCTGGTTGACAACTTCTTGTCATGCCATTTCTTTGCCTTTTCCTTATAAATTTTTGCATTTTCAAAGGCATTGAGTCTGAACTCCTCTAGCTCATTTAGCTGGAGCAGTCTTTTTCACCAACTAACTGTGCATCCATGTTTAGGAATCTGGTTGCCCAGTAGGCTTTATGTTCCAGTTCCACAGGCAGATGACAGGCCTTCCCATACACCAGTTGGTATGGAGAGGTTCCTATAGGAGTCTTCAATGCTGTTCTGTATGCCCACAGAGCATCATCCAAGCTCTTTGCCCAATCCTTTCTTCGGGCCATTACAGTCCGTTCCAGGATTCTTTTTAGTTCTCTGTTAGAGACCTCAGCTTGCCCATTTGTCTGTGGATGATACGGAGTCGCCACCTTGTGGCTAATTCCATATCTAACCATAGCAGAGTATAGCTGTCTATTGCAGAAATGAGTGCCTCCGTCACTGATTAGTACTCTAGGAACACCAAATCTGCTGAAGATGTGTTTCTGGAGGAATTTCAGCACGGTCTTGGTATCATTAGTGGGTGTAGCAATTGCTTCTACCCACTTAGATACATAGTCCACTGCTACCAGAATGTAAGTGTTTGAGTATGATGGTGGGAATGGCCCCATGAAGTCAATGCCCCATACATCAAACAACTCTATCTCTAATATCCCTTGTTGAGGCATGGCATATCCGTGAGGCAAGTTACCAGCTCTTTGGCAACTGTCACAGTTACGCACAAACTCTCGGGAATCTTTATAGAGAGTAGGCCAGTAGAAGCCACATTGGAGGACTTTAGTGGCTGTTCGCTCACTTCCAAAATGTCCTCCATATTGTGATCCATGGCAATGCCATAGGATCCTTTGTGCTTCTTCTCTGGGTACACATCTGCGGATCACTCCATCAGCACATCTCTTAAAGAGATATGGTTCATCCCAGAGGTAGTACTTGGCATCTGAAATTAATTTCTTTCTTTGCACGCTACTGTACTCCTTGGGTATGAACCTCACAGCTTTATAATTTGCAATATCTGCAAACCATGGAGCTTCCTGAATGGCAAAGAGTTGCTCATCTGGGAAAGTCTCAGAGATCTCAGTAGAAGGGAGGGACGCCCCAGCTACTGGTTCTATTCGGGACAGATGATCAGCTACTTGGTTCTCTGTCCCTTTTCTGTCTCTTATTTCTATATCAAACTCTTGCAGAAGCAACACCCATCTTATAAGCCTGGGTTTTGAATCCTGCTTTGTGAGTAAGTATTTAAGAGCAGCATGGTCAGTGTACACAACCACTTTGGATCCCACTAGATAGGATCTAAACTTGTCAATGGCATAGACCATTGCAAGTAACTCTTTTTCTGTGGTTGTGTAATTCTTCTGTGCGTCATTTAGAACACGGCTGGCATAATAAATGACGTGCAGAAGCTTGTTATGTCTCTGTCCCAACACTGCACCAATGGCATGGTCACTGGCATCACACATTAGTTCAAATGGCAATGTCCAATTTGGTGCAGAGATGACTGGTGCTGTGACCAGCTTAGCTTTCAGGGTCTCAAATGCCTGCAGACACTCTTTGTCAAACACAAATGGTGTGTCAGCAGCTAGCAGGTTACTCAAAGGTTTTGCAATTTTCGAAAAATCCTTTATGAACCTTCTGTAGAATCCTGCATGCCCCAGAAAGCTTCTGATTGCCTTCACATTGGCAGGTGGTGGTAATTTTTCAATTACCTCTACCTTTGCCTTATCCACCTCTATTCCCCTGCTTGAAATTTTGTGTCCAAGGACAATTCCTTCAGTCACCATGAAGTGACATTTCTCCTAGTTTAAAACCAGGTTAGTCTCTTGGCATCTTTTCAGGACAAGTGCTAGGTGATTAAGACAGGAGCTAAATGAGTCTCCATATACTGAAAAGTCATCCATGAAGACTTCCAGAAATTTCTCTACCATATCTGAGAAGATAGAGAGCATGCACCTCTGAAAGGTTGCAGGTGCATTGCACAGACCAAAAGGCATTCTCCTGTAGGCAAACACGCCAGAGGGGCAAGTGAATGCTGTTTTCTCTTGGTCCTGAGGATCTACTGCAATTTGGTTGTAGCCTGAATAGCCATCCAAAAAGCAGTAATAGTCATGACCAGCTAGTCTTTCTAGCATTTGGTCTATGAATGGTAAAGGAAAATGATCTTTTCTGGTGGCTGTATTGAGCCTTCTGTAGTCAATACACATACGCCACCCTGTGACTGTTCTTGTAGGAACCAGTTCATTTTTTTCATTATGAACCACTATCATGCCTCCCTTTTTGGGGACAACTTGGACAGGGCTCACCCAGGGGCTATCAGAAATAGGATAAATAATCCCAGCCTCTAGTAATTTAGTGACCTCTTTCTGCACCACCTCCTTCATGGCTGGATTTAGCCTCCTTTGTGGTTGGACCACTGGTTTGGCATTATCCTCCAACAGGATCTTGTGCATGCATCTAGCTGGGCTAATGCCCTTAAGATCACTTATGGACCACCCAAGAGCTGTCTTGTGTGTCCTTAGCACTTGAATCAGTGCTTCCTCTTCCTGTGGATTTAAAGCAGAGCTTATAATCACTGGAAAAGTTTCACCCCCTCCCAGAAATGCATACTTCAGGGATGGTGGTAGTGGTTTGAGTTCAGGTTTGGGAGGCTTATCCTCCTCCTGAGGAATTTTCGAAAATTCCTTTGTTTCTTCTGGTTCTTCTTGATCAGGTTGAGCATCTTTGAAGATGTCTTCAAGCTCTGATTCTAGGCTTTCAGTCATATTGATCTCTTCTACCAGAGAGTCAATAATGTCAGCGCCCATGCAGTCATTTGGTGTGTCTGGATGCTGCATAGCTTTTACAGCATTCAACTTGAACTCATCCTCATTGACTCTCAAGGTTACTTCCCCTTTTTGTACATCAATGAGAGTTCGTCCAGTTGCTAGGAAAGGTCTTCCTAGAATGAGAGTTGCACTCTTGTGCTCCTCCATTTCCAGAACCACAAAGTCAGTTGGAAAGGCAAATGGCCCAACCTTGACAATCATGTCCTCAATTATGCCTGATGGGTGTTTAATGGAGCCATCAGCAAGTTGGAGGCATATCCGGGTTGGTTTGACTTCTCCAGTCAACCCAAGCCTTCTGATAGTGGATGCAGGTATTAGATTGATGCTTGCTCCAAGATCACATAGGGCTGTCTTGGTGCAAGAACCTTCTAATGTGCATGGTATCATAAAGCTTCCTGGATCTTGAAGCTTTTCTGGTAAGCTCTTTAATATGACTGCACTGCATTCTTCAGTGAGAAACACTTTTTCAGTTTCTCTCCAATCCTTCTTATGACTTAAGATTTCTTTCATGAACTTAGCATAAGAAGGTATTTGCTCAAGTGCCTCTGCAAACGGAATCTTTATTTCAAGAGTCCTTAGATAGTCTGCAAAGCGGGCAAATTGCTTATCCTGCTCCGCTTGGCGGAGTTTCTGAGGATAAGGCATCTTGGCTTTATATTCTTCAACCTTAGATGCTGCAGGTTTATTCCTTACAGAAGTGGTTGAAGAAGCCTTGTTAGAGGGATTACTGTCAGCACTTTCAGGTGTCTGATCATCCCTTGGCGTATGAACGCCAGGATTGGGTGGAAAATGGGCGTTTAACGCTAACTTTTCCCCCTTTTCTGGCGTTTGAACGCCAGAACTGGGCAAGGAATGGGCGTTTAACGCCAGCTTTCCTTCCCTTTCTGGCATTTGAACGCCAATAACATTCCTCTCTGGGCTCTTACTGTCCTCAGAGGGATTTTGCACAGTGGTTTGGTTGTCCTCTGTCAATTGTTCCTTGTTTGGCTTTTTGCTCTTCTGAGCAGTGTTATTCAGTGTCTTCCCACTCCTCAGTTGAACTGCTTGACATTCCTCTGTTATCTGTTTGGATATTTGCTGTTTTGCTTGCTTCAACTGTAGTTCTATGCTCTTGTTAGCAACTTTAGTTTCATGGAGCATCTCTTTAAAGTCTGCTAACTGTTCTGTCATCAGGAGCAATTGTTGATTAAGCTCAATTAATTGTTCTTGAGGACTAGGGTCAGTGACTACTGCCATGACTTCCTCCTTTGGAGAGAATTCATTGCTAGAGTACAAATATTGGTTTCTAGCAACAGTGTCTATGAGTTCTTGAGCTTCTTCAATTGTCTTCCTCATGTGTATAGATCCACCAGCTGAGTGGTCTAAAGACATCTGAGCTTTTTCTGTAAGCCCATAGTAGAAGATGTCTAACTGTACCCATTCTGAAAACATTTCAGAGGGGCATTTTCTTAGCATACCTCTATACCTCTCCCAGGCATTATAAAGGGATTCATTATCCTCTTGTTTAAAGCCTTGGATGTCCAGCCTTAGCTGTGTCATCCTCTTTGGAGGATAAAAATGGTTCAGAAATTTGTCTGATAACTGTTTCCATGTCTTTATGCTTGCTGTAGGTTGGTTATTCAACCACCTTTTAGCTTGATCTTTTACAGCAAATGGAAACAGTAATAGTCTGTAGACATCCTGATCCACCTCTTTATCATGTACTGTGTCAGCAATTTGTAAAAACTGTGCCAGAAACTCAGTAGGTTCTTCCTGTGGAAGACCGGAATACTGGCAATTTTGCTGCACTATGATAATGAGTTGAGGATTTAGCTCAAAGCTGCTTGCTTTGATGGGAGGTGTACATATGCTACTCCCATATGCAGCTGTAATGGGGTTAGCATATGACCCCAGAGTCCTTTTGGACTGATCAATCCCACTTAGATCCATAATGGATTGCAAATAGATATATTTTGTTTTTTTTTTTTGAATTAAATGAAAAAAATAAAATAAAACAAAAGAAAATTAAAGTGAAAATTCGAAAATCAAAAAGAAAATAAGATCAAAGCAAATTGAGAACTGAATCAATTAGTTAGTCAAAAAGATTTTGAAAACAGCAATTAAATAGATATGATTGAAAAATTTTTTATGAAAAAGATTTGATTTTTGAAAAGAGGAAAGAGAAAAACAACAAAGAGACACCAAACTTAAAATTTTTATAAAATCAAACACTAATTTTCGAAAATTTTTAAGGAAAAACACAAAGAGGACACCAAACTTAGAATTTTTATGAATCAAAAAGGGACTAAGAACATGCAAATTCGAAAATTAAAAGAAAAACAAAAGCATGCAATTGACACCAAACTTAAAATATGAACTAGACTCAACTAAAAGACTCTAACCCAACAAAAATAAAACAGTCCTAATCTAAGCAACAAGATAAGCCGTCAGTTGTCCAAACTCGAACAATCCCCGGCAACGGCGCCAAAAACTTGGTGCACAAAATTGCAATCACACTTTTGCAACTCCGCACAACTAACCAGCAAGTGCACTGGGTCGTCCAAGTAATACCTTGCGTGAGCAAGGGTCGATCCCACGGAGATTGTCGGCTTGAAGCAAGCTATGGTTATCTTGTAAACCTTAGTCAGGATATCAGAAATTATCAGGATTGATTGTGAAAAACAAAAGAACATGAAATGATTACTTGTTTTGCAGTAATGGAGAATAGGTTGAGGTTTTGGAGATGTTCCATCTTCTGAATCTCTGCTTTCCTACTGTCTTCTTCATCAAACACGCAAGGCTCCTTCCATGGCAAGCTGTATGTAGGGTTTCACCATTGTTAGTGGCTACCTCCCATCCTCTCAGTGAAAATGTTCCTATGCTCTGTCACAGCATGGCTAATCATCTGTCGGTTCTTGGTCAGGCCGGAATAGAATCCAGCGATTCTTTTGCGCCTGTCACTAACGCCCCGCCTGCTAGGAGTTTGAAGCACGTCACAGTCATTCAATCATTCAATCCTACTCAGAATACCACAGACAAGGTTTAGACCTTCCGGATTCTCTTGAATGCCGCCATCAATTCTAGCTTATACCACGAAGATTCTGATTAAAGAATCCAAGAGATAACTACTTAATCTAAGGTAGAACGGAGGTGGTTGTCAGGCACGTGTTCATAGTTGAGAATGATGATGATTGTCACGGATCATCACATTCATCCGGGTTAAGAACAAGTATTATCTTGGAATGGAAGCAAGCATGATTGAATGAGAAACAGTAGTAATTGCATGAATCCATCAAGACACAGCAGAGCTCCTCACCCCCAACCATGGGGTTTAGAGACTCATGCCGTGGAAGGTACACAAAGAAAACGTGTAAAGTGTCATGAGGTACAGATACAATGTCAAAAGATCCTATTAATAGTAAACTAGTAGCCTAGGGTGTATAGAGATGAATAAATGACTTAAAAATCCACTTCCGGGCCCACTTGGTGTGTGCTTGGGTTGACCAATGAAGCATTTTCGTGTAGAGACCTTTTTTGGAGTTAAACGCCAGCTTTCATGCCAGTTTGGGCGTTTAACTCCAAGTTTTATGCCAGTTCCAGCGTTAAACGCTGGAATTTCTGAGGCTGATTTGCCACGCCGGTTTGGGCCCTCAAATCTTGGGCAAAGTATGGACTATCATATATTGCTGGAAAGCCCAGGATGTCTACTTTCCAACGCCGTTGAGAGCGCGCCAATTGGGATTCTGCAGCTCAAGAAAATCCACTTCGAGTACAGGGAGGTCAGAATCCAACAGCATCTGCAGTCCTTTTTGGTCTCGGAATCAGATTTTTGCTCAGGACCCTCAATTTCAGCCAGAAAATACCTGAAATCACAGAAAAACACACAAACTCATAGTAAAGTCCAGAAAAGTGAATTTTAGCTAAAAACTAATAAAAATATACTAAAAACTAACTAGATTATACCAAAAACATACTAAAAACAATGCCAAAAAGCGTATAAATTATCCGCTCATCACAGACAACTCAAGAAAACAAGCCTATGGACTTGTAGAGGATGTTATGGTAAAAGTTGAAGACCATTACATCCCTGCTGATTTCATAGTCCTAGAGACTGGGAAGTGCATGGATGAATCCATCATCCTTGGCAGACCCTTCCTAGCCACAGCAAAGGCTGTGATTGATGTTGATAGAGGAGAGTTGATCATTCAAGTGAATGAAGAATCCTTGGTGTTTAAGGCCCAAGGATATCCCTCTGTCACCATGGAGAGGAAGCATGAAGAGCTCCTCTCAAAACAGAGCCAAACAGAGCCCCCACAGTCAAACTCTAAGTTTGGTGTTGGGAGGCCACAACCAAACTCTAAGTTTGGTGTTGAACCCCCACATTCAAACTCTAAGTTTGGTGTTGGGAGGTTCCAACATTGCTCTGAGCATCTGTGAGGCTCCATGAGAGCCCTCTGTCAAGCTACTGACATTAAAGAAGCGCTTGTTGGGAGGCAACCCAATGTTATATTTTATATATTTTTCTTTGTTATTTTATATTTTTTGTAGGTTGATGATCATGAGAAGTCACAAAATCAATGAAAAAAGCAAAAACAGGAAGAAAAATAGCACATCCTGGAGGAGAGCGTGCTGGCGTTTAAACGTCAGTGAGGCTAGCTGTTGGGCGTTTAACGCCCAGTCTGGCACCATTCTGGGCGTTTAACGCCAGAAAGGGGCACCAGACTGGCGTTAAACGCCAGAAAAGGGCAAGAAGCTGGCGTTAAACGCCAGAAATGGGCACCAGCCCGGCGTTTAACGCCAGAATTGGCTAAAAACGCAATTTTGCATGCCATTTGGTGCAGGGATGACTTTTCCTTGACACCTCAGGATCTGTGGACCCCACAGGATCCCCACCTACCCTACCACTCTCTCTCTCTTCTTCACCCATTCACCAATCACCTCAACACCTCTTCCCCAAAAACCCTTCACCTATCAAATCCCATCTTTCTCTTCACCACTTACATCCATCCTTCATAAAACCCCACCTACCTCACCATTCAAATTCAAACCACTTTCCCACCCAAACCCACCCATACATAGCCGAACATCACCCTTCCCCCTCTCCTATATAAACCCATCTTCACTCCTTCATTTTCACACAACCTAAACACCACTTCTTCCCCTTTTTGGCCGAACACAAAGCCCTTCCCTTCTTCCTCATTTCTTCTTCTTCTACTCTCTTCTTTCTTTTTTTGCTCGAGGACGAGCAAACCTTTTAAGTTTGGTGTGGTAAAAGCATTGCTTTTTGTTTTTCCATAACCATTTATGGCATCCAAGGCCGGAGAAACCTCTAGAAAGAGGAAAGGGAAGGCAAAAGCTTCCACCTCCGAGTCATGGGAGATGGAAAGATTCATCTCAAGGGTGCATCAAGACCACTTCTATGAAGTTGTGGCTTTGAAGAAAGTGATCCCCGAGGTCCCTTTTTCACTCAAAAAGGGTGAATATCCGGAGATCCGACATGAGATCCGAAGAAGAGGTTGGGAAGTTCTTATCAACCCCATTCAACAAGTCGGAATCTTAATGGTTCAAGAGTTCTATGCCAATGCATGGATCACTAAGAACCATGATCAAAGTGTGAACCCGGATCCAAAGAATTGGCTCACTATGGTTTGGGGGAAATACTTGGATTTTAGTCTAGAAAATGTAAGGTTGGCATTCAACTTGCCCATGATGCAAGGAGATGAACATCCTTACACTAGAAGGGTCAACTTTGATCAAAGGTTGGACCAAGTCCTCACAGTCATATGTGAAGAGGGCGCCCAATGGAAGAGAGATTCAAGAGGGAAGCCGGTTCAATTGAGAAGGCATGACCTCAAGCCCGTGGCTAGGGGATGGTTGGAGTTTATCCAACGCTCAATCATTCCCACTAGCAACCGGTCCGAAGTTACCATAGACCGGGCTATCATGATCCATAGCATCATGATTGGAGAAGAAATAGAAGTTCATGAGGTTATATCCCGAGAACTGTATAAGGTGGCGGACAAGTCTTCTACCTTGGCAAGGTTAGCCTTTCCTCATCTCATTTATCACCTCTGTTATTCAGTTGGAGTTGACATAGAGGGAGACATTCCCATTGATGAGGACAAGCCCATCACTAAGAAGAGGATGGAGCACACAAGAGACCCCACTCATCATGAGATCCCTGAGATTCCTCAAGGGATACACTTTCCTCCACAAAACTATTGGGAGCAACTAAACACCTCCCTAGGAGAATTGAGTTCCAACATGGGACAACTAAGGGTGGAGCATCAAGAACACTCCATCATCCTCCATGAAATTAGAGAAGATCAAAGAATCATGAGAGAGGAGCAACAAAGACAAGGAAGAGACATTGAGGAGCTCAAGCACTCCATAGGATCTTCAAAAGGAAGAACAAGCCGCCATCACTAAGGTGGACCCGTTCTTTAATTTCCTTGTTCTTTATTTTTCTGTTTTTCGAATTTTAGTGCTTATGTTTATCTATGTTTGTGTCTTGTGATCATTAGTGTCTTAGTGTCCATGCCTTAAAGTTATGAATGTCCTATGAATCCACCACCTTTCTTGAATAAAAAAATTTGTTCTTAATTGAAAAAGAAAAGAATTGCATGAATTTTGAATTTTATAACAGTTTAATTATTTTGATGTGGTGGCAATATTTTTGTTTTCTGAATGTATGCTTAAACAGTGCATATGTCTTTTGAATTTGTGGTTCATGAATGTTGGCTCTTGAAAGAATGATGAAAAAGGAGAAATATTACTGAGGATCTGAAAAATCATTAAAATGATTCTTGAAGCAAGAAAAAGTAATGATTCAAAAAAAATGAAAAAAAAAGAGAAGAGAAAATGAAAAAAAGAGAGAAAAGAAAGAAATAAAGTTGTGATCCAAGGCAAAAAGAGTGTGCTTAAGAACCCTGGACACCTCTAGTTGGGGACTCTAGCAAAGCTGAGTCACAATCTCAAAAGGTTCACCCAATTATGTGTCTGTGGCATGTATGTATCCGGTGGTAATACTGGAAGACAGAGTGCTTTGGGCCACGGCCAAGACTCAATAAGTAGCTGTGTTCAAGAATCATCATACTTAACTAGGAGAATCAATGACACTATCGGGATTCTGAGTTCCTAAAGAAGCCAATCATTCTGAATTTTAAAGGATAGAGTGAGATGCCAAAACTATTCAGAGGCAAAAAGCTAAAAGCCCCGCTCATCTAATTAATACTGATCTTCATAGATGTTTTTGGAATTCATTGTATATTCTCTTCTTTTTATCTTACTTGATTTTCAGTTGCTTGAGGACAAACAACAATTTAAGTTTGGTGTTGTGATGAGCGGATAATTTGTACGCTTTTTGGCATTGTTTTTAGTATGTTTTTAGTAGGATCTAGTTAGTTTTTAGTATATTTTTATTAGTTTTTAGTTAAAATTCACTTTTCTGGACTTTACTATGAGTTTGTGTGTTTTTCTGTGATTTCAGGTATTTTCTGGCTGAAATTGAGGGACCTGAGCAAAAATCTGATTCAGAGACTAAAAAGGACTGCAGATGCTGTTGGATTCTGACCTCCCTGCACTCGAAGTGGATTTTCTGGAGCTGCAGAAGCCCAATTGGCGCGCTCTCAACGGCGTTGGAAAGTAGACATCCTGGGCTTTCCAGCAATATATGATAGTCCATACTTTGCCCAAGATTTGATGGCCCAAACCGGCGTTCAAAGTCACCCTCAAGATATCCAGCGTTAAACGCCGGAACTGGCACAAGAATGGGAGTTAAACGCCCAAACTGGCACCAAAGCTGGCGTTTAACTCCAAGAAGAGTCTCTACATGAAAATGCTTCATTGCTCAGCCCAAGCACACACCAAGTGGGCCCGGAAGTGGATTTTTATGTCATTTACTCATCTCTGTAAACCCTAGGCTACTAGTTCTCTATAAGTAGGACCTTTTACTATTGTATTTGAATCTTCGGATCTTTGGAATCTTTTGATCTTAAGATCTTTTGATCATTAGGAGGCTGGCCTCACGGCCATGCCTAGACCTTGTTCTTATGTATTTTCAACGGTGGAGTTTCTACACACCATAGATTAAGGTGTGGAGCTCTGCTGTACCTCGAGTATTAATGCAATTACTATTGTTCTTCTATTCAATTCCGCTTGTTCCTGTTCTAAGATATCACTTGTTCTTCAACTTGATGAATGTGATGATCCGTGACACTCATCATCATTCTCACCTATGAACGTGTGACTGACAACCACCTCCGTTCTACCTTCGATTGGGTGAATATCTCTTGGATTCCTGATTGCACGATGCATGGTTGATCGCCTGACAACCGAGTGCTCGCCTGACAACCGAGCCAGCCATTCTGTGAGATCAGAATCTTCGTGGTATAGGCAAAAACTGATGGCGGCATTCAAGAGAATCCGGAAGGTCTAACCTTGTCTGTGGTATTCTGAGTAGGATTCAATGATTGAATGACTGTGACGTGCTTCAAACTCCTGAAGGCGGGGCGTTAGTGACAGACGCAAAAGAATCACTGGATTCTATTCCGGCCTGATCGAGGACCGACAGATGGATAGCCGTGCCGTGACAGGGTGCGTTGAACATTTCCACTGAGAGGATAGGAGGTAGCCACTGACAATGGTGAAACCCTTGCATAAGCTTGCCATGGAAAGGAGTAAGAAGGATTGGATGAAGACAGTAGGAAAGCAGAGAGACGGAAGGGACCAAGCATCTTCATGCGCTTATCTGAAATTCCCACCAATGAATTACATAAGTATCTCTATCTTTATCTTTATGCTTTATTCGTATATCACCATATCCATTTGAGTTTTCCTGACTAAGATTTACAAGGTGACCATAGCTTGCTTCATACCAACAATCTCCGTGGGATCGACCCTTACTCGCGTAAGGTTTATTACTTGGACGACCTAGTGCACTTGCTGGTTAGTTGTGTGAAGTTGTGTTTATGCCATGGTAAAGAACACCAAGTTTTTGGGGTTCATTATCGGGGATTATGAGAGTTGTGAAAAGTATTGTTCACAATTTCGCGCACCATGGACCATATGGCAGCAACGGCGCGTGCGCATACTATGCACGTGTGCGCCACCATACGTGTAGCAACTATGGCAAATCTTATATCGTTTCGAAGCCCCGGATGTTAGCTTTCTAACCCAACTAGAACCGCATCATTTGGACCTCTGTAGATCAAGTTATGGTTGTTTAAGTGCGAAGAGGTCGGCTTGACGCTTTCCGGTTCTTTCATTTCTTCATGAGTTCTCCAACTTTTCATGCTTCTTTCTTCATTCCCTTGATCCAATCTTTGCCTCCTAAATCTGAAATCACTTAACAAACATATCAAGGCATCTAATGGAATCAAGGTAAATTACATTTAGCTATTTTAAGACCTAAAAAGCATGTTTTCACTCTTAAGCACAATTAAAGGAGAATATACAAAACCATGCTATTTCAATGGATAAATGTGGGTAAAAGGTCATAAAATCTCTTAAAATCAATACAAGATAAACCGTCAAAATGGGGTTTGTCAACCTCCCCACACTTAAACCAAGCATGTCCTCATGCTTAAACCAAGAATGAAGTAAGGGTATGGCATTTATTCAATGGAAACTAACTAAATGCAATCTACCTAGATGCAACTATCTAAATGAATGCAATTGCTTGGTCAAAATAAATCCATTCCCAAGTAGCATATATGCACAAGGGCTAAGGACTAGCAAGTCTAATCCACAATTGAATTGAGTTATTAAATATTTTTACAAACTTGCATGAAAAGAGATGATCATAGGTGAAAACATGTAATTGAGCATCAAACCCTCACCGGATGTGTTTGCACTCTATTCGCTCAAGTGTTTAGGGATGATTCACTCAATTCTCCTCTAATCATGCTTTCCAAGATTTGTTATTCTTCTAACAATCAACATATATCTCATGCATGCATACATCTATCATGAGGTCTTTTCCTTAGGTTGTAATGGGGTTAGGGTCAAGGTAGGATGCATATTTGGTTAAGTGAGCTTGAAATTTGAATCTTTGATAAGCTTAAACTTCCCACCTAACCTATGATATCCTATACAATTAAGTTCTAACCTAACTACCCATTTTTCACTTTTTCACATACTCATGTATCCCTTTTCATTTCACAACACTCATGCATTGATTTTATTGAGCTACACTTTGCTTTGGGGCATTTTGTCCCCTTTTTTATTTCTTTCTTTTTCTTCTTTTTCTTTCTTTTTCTATTTTTTTTTCTTTTTCTTTTTCTTTTGTTTTTCTCATATTTTTTCTTTCTATATACAAGAACCTCAATGCATAAGGTTTTACATTTGATCAATACATGAGTATGTACCCAATTCTCAATATTTTCAACAACATACAAAATACACCCCTTTTATTCCCCCAATGCCCCAAGAGTTCCCACACTTGAATGATACTCACACACACTTGCCTAAGCTAATCAAAGATCCAAATAAAGGACATTTATTGTTTTCCGCTTTAGGCTTGTAATGTGCTAAAATTAAGAACAAGTGGGTTAATCATAGGCTCAAATTTGGCTAACAAAGGAATATAAAAGGTAAGGCTTTTTGGGTAAGTGAGCTAATGAAATGATGGCCTCAATCATATAAATGCATGAATACACAAAATAATGGACATAAAGAATCAAACAAATCAAAGATTACATTCATAGAAAGAGAATAATGCACACAAGAAGAAAAATAAGTGGTTATAAGATGTAACCACACCATTAGGCTCAAAACTCACTTGCTTGTGTTCTTAGCTCAAAATTCATGATCCACAATATATATATAATTCAAGCAAGTTCTATGAAAAGTTTTTACTCAAATCAATTGGTGCCATATAGATAGAAATCTTGAAAAATTTCATTATTTTGACTAAGCTTATTGTGTATATATATGCAAAACTAAGAAAATGCAACAAAAATCCTAAAATCCTAGAATGAAATGCAAAAGTGTTGGAATTAAAAACTTGTCACCCAAAATCGCCGACCGGTCGGACGACCTCCCCACACTTAAAAGTTTGCACCGTCCTCGGTGCACTCAAAGATGAGCAAGGGGGTACGACGACTCTCCGGATTGCTTTGTGTTCTTTCTTCAGCTTCCATGTTTGCTTGTGGTGCATTGTTCATGGAAAACAAAAATATAACACCATAAGATGAGACAATACAAAATCAAGGAAGTATACTTTGTTGGAGTGAGGTAAATCACTAGAATTGAGTGAGTGAATTAGTGTGACATTAAGAAATATTAGGTGTGTGAATTCTAAATTGTACGGTTTAGAACACACATTAGCCTAAAAGTTATGTCACAAAAGAAGCAGGCACTTCACTTATCCTAGTGTGCTTGAGATGCTTTAAGTAAGCTTGTAAGGTAAAACAAGCATTAGAGAAGCATGGAAGCATTCAAGCTAAAACATATGGATGCATATGATCATAAAATACAATGCATTAAGGTAAATGCACAATATCATCTATCAAGAAGTTGCCTAATTACAAAATAAGGCTCAAATCACATGGTGGCCAAATCATGCAATTCAAAAAGAGTTACAAGCTCGAAGGCAATTCTCATCACTTGGTATTCTAAAAAGGTAAGCATAAAAAACTCAAAACCAAGTAGCAAAATATAACCTCAATCATAGAATCCAACAAAGGTTATCTAAAAACATTCAGGCTAAAATAGCATTTAGGCAATAAGAGGCAACAATGTGTAGTCAACAAAGTCAATAATCCAACACTTATGATGAAAAGAGAGAAAATAATATGAAAACTAAACTAAAACTAACTAAAATAAATGGTTATCCATGGTGTTTGGGAGTGTTGGATGAGGGGTAGAAGAAGGAAAGAAGAAAGGAGAAGGAAAGAAATGGAAAAATGAGAAGAAAAGAAATGTAGTGAAGGAAGGGCATCCACGCGTACGCGCACATGACGCGCGCGCGTCGATGGCTTATTTCGAGAGTGGCGCGTACGCGTCATGTGCGCGAGCGTGCAAATAGGTTTGTGCCTCAGGCCCAATTTCCGCACAGTGCAGGCCTAACTCTCGGGTCAAGGTATGGAAGGTGGAACTTTTCAATCCACGCGTACGCGTGCATGGCGCGCTTGCGTGGATGGTCCAAAACGCTTGATGCACGCGTACGCACGCAGTGCGCGTACGCGTGGATGGTGCTCCTTTTTTTTTCTCAAAAATTTTGTCTATGTTTTTGCACCAATCCAAGCATTCCAAACCTCCAAACAGCTACCAAAATACCATAAAACCTTATTTAACATACTAAAATACCAATTAAACTCATCAAATCAATCAAAACAAGAATTTAAACTAATTCTACTATGTACAAAACGAGAAAATGAAAAGATTTTACCATGGTGGGGTGTCTCCCACCTAGCACTTTTGTTTATTGTCCTTAAGTTGGACTTATGGGGAGCTCCTCTCAAGGTGGCTTGTGCTTGTACTCATCTTGGAACTTTCACCAATGCTTGGACTTCCAATAAGCTCCATCATTCAAGATTAATATCTCCAAGCCTTGATGGAGTTCTTCACAAACCATGGGCTCCCAATGTTGATCCTCATGTGTTCCCGGATCCCATATTTTGTCTTCACACCCATCTCCAAGTTGATTATCATTAATCCATGTGGGTGGTAAGCAAGGTGAATTCTCAACAAAGTGACCAAACATCCTTCTAGACCCATGTACTTTAGTTATACACCAACCTTTGCTATCAAGCTTTGGACATGTAACCATGGTGAACCTAGGATGGAATTTCCAACCACTAACCATCTCCTTTTTACTCTTAAAGCCACAAATATATCTAAGTTGACCATCCGTTTCAAGCAAACCATATTCAAGGGGAATAATAAAGCTTGAGTATAAGGAATTTACCCACTTGAATGAGAGAGTGGATGGTGGTGGCTTAGGGAGAGGTATTTCCAATGTGCTAGTAAACTCCACTCCCTTGTTTTCTTCCTTGATTGCCTCCACCTTTTCAAAAACTTTTTCACTTTCAATCCTTTGTTCATCAACTTCATCTAACTCTTCTCCATCACTCAAGTCATAAATGGGAGGTTGAGAGAAATCTACCTCCACATCACTTTCAAATTCATTGGGAGAAGGTTCTTCAAATTCAAAGGATTCTTCACCACGAAGATTGGATGCATGATCTTCATCACCAAGGGAACTCAATTCTTGCTTCATTCTCTCCAAGTCTTCATATGGGATATGCCTTGGAGGTTGTGCACATTCCTCCTCAACATCAACTTCAATCTTCTTGGAGGAGTTTTCTATAACTCTAGGTTCCCATGGAGGTTCCGCATCTCCTAAGTCTTCAACCACTTCTTCCCCTTCTTCAATGGTCATAGGTTCCTCCAATTGTTCTAACACAAAGTAGCATTCATCCTTCTCCCCCGAAGTTTCCAATCTCTCCTTTAAGCTATGCTCCTCTTTAGATTCTCCACATATAGCCATGGGAGTTCCTTGAGTGTCCAAAAGTTGGGATGCTAGCCGATTTACCACCTCATCCAAGGCGGTCATGAATTGTTGCACATCCCTTGTCATCTCCTCTTGTCCTTGAAGAAGAACACCGAGGGTTTCATCCATTAGAGATTGGGGTGGATGGGAGGGTTCATCATTTTGGAGAAAGGGTTCATTATAGGAAGGTGGTTCTTCTTGGTAAGGTGGTGGTGTGCATTGAGGTGGTTCTTGGGAGTAATAATCTTGGAATTGTGGTTCCATGTATGGCTCATATGGTTTAAAAGGAGGTTGGTATGGTGGGTAAGGATCATGGTCATATGGAGGTGTTTGTTGAAAATAGGCTCGTAAGTGTGGTTGAGGTGTTGAGGATATGACTCATAGGCATATGGTGGTGGTTCTTGAAAATCACAAGGAGATTCACCATAGCCATTGGATTGGTATGCATCATAGAATGGCTCTTCTTCATAGTGCATTGGTGGGGGTTGTTGCCATGAGGATTGATCATAAGCATATGGCTCTTTCCACCTTTGATTATCCCATCCTTGATACACAACTTCATTATAGTCCTCATTACCTACAACATAGTTGTAATCACACTCATAGCCAAAATGAGAATTCATAATGGAAAGAGAAAATAAAATTCAAAAGCTAATAGAAATCAAGAGAAACAAAATTCTACAACTAGCAAATAAAGCAAAAAGCAAGATATTCACACTATTCACATATGTACAATAACCAATAACATAACACCATTGCAATTCCCCGGCAACGGCGCCATTTTGAAGAGTGGATTTTTGATGGTTTAGAATTTCACTAATGAATTCTCGTTGCAAGTATAGTTTCTAAACCAATCACTAATCCTTTCATACAAAAAGTTGTTTGTTACTAAAACAAACCCCTAAAATTTATAAACCGAAGTATTGGACCTCGGGTCGTTCTCCCTAGGAATTACAATAAAGTGTCTTGTTATTGGTTGTGAGTTAATTTGGGGTTTTGATAAGAGGCATGAAAGATAAATGATAAGAAAGTAAACTAAGGCCTAAAAAGATCTTGGCAAGGGTTGGTGGTCAAGGATCTCTATCCTAATCACTAACCACAATATGAGAATTGGCAAGGATTAATCTCATTAAATCATCCTCTAACTAGTAGTAAAGGAAAGTCAAATGAGCTATATCAATCCTAGTCCATAAGTCCTAACTCTTCACTAATTCAATTAGTGAGAACTAGAGTCAATGGCTTCCAATCATCAATCACTTGGACATTAGTAACTCAAGAGGTCCTTAGTTACCTTTCCAAGCCAAGAGTATAAAATTCTACTCTAAAATCCAACCAAGCATTTCATCAAACACTTGGAAGGCATAAAAGGAAAGCATAGTAAAATTGCAAGAAAAGTAAATCTATACTACTCAATTGCAAGGAATTAAACAACAACAAATCAAATGAACACAATTATGAATTACCGCTAATTGAATTGGAAGAAAATAGAAGGAACAATACTAGATCTACAACAAAACATAAGAACAACATAAAGGAAATTACAACAAAAGAATAGAGGAAGATGAATGTAACAACAAGGAATTGAAAGGTAGAAGTAGAAGAAAGCAAAGATTAAAACCTAGATCTAAGAACTAATCATAATCCTAATTCTAGAAAGAAGAGAGAGCTTCTCTCTCTAGAAACTACTTCTAACTACTAAACTAATCCTAATGGTAACTAACATCTAAAGTGTGAAAGGTAGCCCCATTTCCCCTTCAATCCTTGGCTTAAATAGCATCAGAAATGAGTTGGACTGGGCCCACAAGGCTTCTAAAATCGCTGGCCACGTTTTACTTTAAGTGGACCATATGGCAGCAACGGCGCGTGCGCGTACTATGCACGTGCGCGCCACCATACGTGTAGCAACTATGGCAAATCTTATATCGTTTCAAAGCCCCGGATGTTAGATTTCTAACCCAACTGGAACCGCATCATTTGGACCTCTGTAGCTCAAGTTATGGTCGTTTAAGTGCAAAGAGGTCGGCTTGACAGCTTTCCGGTTCTTTCATTTCTTCATGAGTTCTCCAACTTTTCATGCTTCTTTCTTCATTCCCTTGATCCAATCTTTGCCTCCTAAATCTGAAATCACTTAACAAACATATCAAGGCATCTAATGGAATCAAGGTAAATTACATTTAGCTATTTTAAGACCTAAAAAGTATGTTTTCACTCTTAAGCACAATTAAAGGAGAATATACAAAACCATGCTATTTCAATGGATAAATGTGGGTAAAAGGTCATAAAATCTCTTAAAATCAATACAAGATAAACCGTCAAAACGGGGTTTGTCACCGACCTAAGGGCATATTGGCTTCAGCACTTACCTTGGAGGCTTGAGTGTGGGCACAAATCATGTCGCACTACGTCTTTCCAAGCACTCACGAGTCCTCCTTTACTGCAGGCATGGCTGTTCTCATCTGGTGTATCTTTACAGACCAGCCTCTCAACTTACCAAGATACCTTCGATAAGCCATGGGACACGTACAGATTGCGGGCAACCTACCCTTTCCCGCCTTGGTTTCAGATCTAGTCTCAGCTGCTGGAGTCTCCTACAGAGCTGGGGACACCAAGACCATGATTCTGTAGGATGATCAGAAAGTCCCCAACGGGAAGTACATCAGACCCCCAGCAGCCACTATCAGCCGGACCGTAGACCCGGCCGGAGATATTCCTTCTCCTTCCACATCACAAGCACCTTCAACAAATCAGCTACTCCTTCAGATACTTCAGAGGTTAGATCGGCTAGACCGACAGGCAAAGCAAATGGAGCACCGTAACAAGCACCAATTTACATACCTCAAGGAGCTGATTGTCGGCAACCACCCACCTGAAGAAGAACCAGACACTCCGGACTCCACTTTACCTACCAGCACCGGGAGCCATGATCACTCCGACTGTGGAGATGCTGTTACCAGCCCCCTTTGTTCCTGACTGATGGCACCGAGGACGGTGCCAAACTTTAAGTGTGGGGAGGTCGGTCAGTACCTAACTTCCGGAGGTAATTGCTCTATCTTAACACCAATAGTTTTCTCTTCTTCTGTTAGATAGAATATATTGCATAGTAATAAGTGTTTGCATGCATGTTCTACTTGGTTGAAAAATAATAAGTTTCTTTTCAAGATCCTATTTTTGAAAATTTCACTAATTCAAATTAAAATTCTATGTTAAACTTGTCTAAAGATTGTAATTTGGAACATGGTTAGAGCTAGAACACACAACGCAGTGAGATTTTGAGCCTAATTCTATGGTTACATTATTTAACCATTATTTTATTATTGTGTGTTTTCTCTCCTCTATGATTGCAATCTATGGTTTGTTATATTCTATATGTCCATTATTTAATGTATTCATGCATATGTATGATTGAGGCCACCATTTGTTATTAGCTCACTATTCCAAATGGCCTACCATTCTAATTACCTTTGTTCACCACTTTGAGCTGTTTCTATTCCCTTTTGTTCTTTATGTTATCACATCACTAGCCTTAAGCGGAAAACCAATGAACTACTCCAATTGAATCTTTGGCTAGCTTAAGATAGGGATTGTGTGTCAAATTAAGAGAGGGAAACTATGGGAACTATGGTCAATAAGAATGTGTGTCGCTTAATTAATAAATATTAAGAATTTGAATGCTACTCATGTGAAATTATGAAAACCAAATGCATTGATGTTATAATGCTTTCAAAAAAAAAAAGAAAAAAAATAAAAAAAAGGAGAAAGAGAGAATTCCAAATTTAGGGGAATAAAAGCACCCCAATGTTACGTTCTATAAAAAGATCAATGCATGTGAGTTAAAATGAAAGAACATTCAAATACATGAGTTGGTGAAAAACACAAAAGTGAGACTATGGGTAGTTAGGCATGATTTTAGAAGCATAGGGAGTGTGTGTGTGTTAGGTGAAAACTTAAATTAATCAAGGATTCAATTCTTAGCTCACTTGGCCATACATGTATCCTCACCCTTACTAATCCCCACTACAACCTTGAAAAAGACTTCATGATGTTTGCATGTGTGTACTAAATATTTGTTGATTGGTTAGATGAAGAACAAATTTTAGAACGCATGAGTACAAGAGACTAGAGTGGATTACCCTATACACTTGAATGATTAGAGTGCATATACACTTCCAGTGAAGGTTCAATGCTCGACTCTATGTTCCCTACTTTCATGAGCTATCTTCTCACAAGTTTACTTATCTTTTATTGTGTGATTTGAGTTAGTGGAATCTGAATTTTATTTATCTTGGAGGACTTGTTCATTCCTTAACCAAGTAGGTATAGACATTTCACTATATAGTTGCATTCATATATAGGTTGTATTACATGAGTCTTACTTTCCCCATTCATTCTTTCTATCTCCTTCAGCTTAGTATGAGGACATGCTAATATTTAAGTGCACCACTATTCCGTGGTACATTTTGTGCTTAATGGAGTGGATTTTATCCACTATTCTCACACTTATTCATACAATTTGCATGATTTTACAATTCCCTCCCAATTTTGTTCTAGGATTGAAAACTTGCTTCCTAAGCTTTTAAATTGTGTATTTTGATGTCCTTTTATACCATTCGATGCCATGATCCATGTGTTAAGTGTTTTCAAACTGTATAGGGCAGAAATGTCTTAGAGGATAGAGGGGAAGCTTGTATAAATGGAAGGAGCACAAGAATTAAGGGAGATTACCAGCAAAGAGTGACGCATGCGCATCCCTAACGCGTGTGCGTGAATTGGAGATCTACACAGCGACGCGTGCACGTACATGACGCATACGCATGACATGCCGGTGGACGAAATTGTGATCAACAATTTTAGCTCTTTGGTATGTGCACAAAAACATTAACTCAGCACTTTTTTTTCACAACTCCGTTCAACTAACCAGCAAGTGTACTGGGTCATCCAAGTAATACCTTACGTGAGTAAGGGTCGATCCCACAGAGATTGTTGGTATGAAGCAAGCTATGGTCACCTTGTAAATCTCAGTTAGGCAGATTAAATTGGTTTATGGTTTCGAAAATTAATAATAAAAAGAAAATAAAAAGGATAGAAATACTTATGTAAATTAATAGTGGGAATTTCAGATAGGTGCATGGAGATGCTGTGCTCCTCTTGAAACTCTACTTCACTACTCGCTCTTCCTTCAATCCTTCTTACTCCTTTCTATGGCAAGTTGTATGTAGGGCATCACTATCATCAATGGCTACTTTTAATCCTCTCGGGAAAATGGTCCTATGCGCTGTCACTGCACGGCTAATCGTCTGGAGGCATCACCCTTGGTTGATAGCTACATCCCATCCTCTCAGTGAAAATGGTCCAAATGCTCTGTCACAGCACGGCTAATCATCTGTCAGTTCTCAATCAGGTTGCAATAGAATCCATTGATTCTTTTGCGTTTGTCATCACACTCAGCCTTTAGGAGTTTGAAGCTCGTCACAGTCATTCAATACCGGAATCCTACTCGGAATACCACAGACAAGGTTAGACTTTCCGGATTCCCAGGATCCTACTCGGAATACCACAGAAAAGGTTAGACTTTTCGGATCCTCATGAATGCCGCCATCCATCTAGCTTATACCACGAAGATTCTGTTGGAGAATCTAAGAGATATGCGCCCGGCCTAAGGTAGAACGGAAGTGGTTGTCAATCACGCGCGTTCATAAGTGAGAATGATGATGAGTGTCACTGATCATCACATTCATCAAAGTGTTGTGCAACGTATATCTTGGAATAAGAATAAGAGAGAATTGAATAAAAAGTAATAGTAATTGTATTGAAACTTGAGGTACAGCAGAGCTCCACACCCTTAATCTATGGTGTGTAGAAACTCCACCGTTGAAAATACATAAGTAAAAGGTTCAGGCATGGCCGAATGGCCAGCCCTCTCCATGATCAAGTGACCGAATAGTCAAGAGATTAAACTGTCAAAAAGATTGAAACGGTCAAAAGATGTCTAATACAATAGTAACTTATCCTATTTATACTAGACTAGCTACTAGGGTTTACATGAGTAAGTAATTGATGCATAAATCTACTTCCGGGGCCCACTTGGTGTATGCTTGGGCTGAGCTTGATCTATCCACGAGCTGAGGCTTTTCTTGGAGTTGAACTCCAAGTTATGACGTGTTTTGGGCGTTCAACTCCGGATCATGACGTTTTTCTGGCGTTTAACTCCAGATAGCAGCATGTACTTGGCGTTTAACGCCAAGTTACGTCGTCAATTTTCAAATAAAGTATGGACTATTATATATTGCTGGAAAGCTCTGGATGTCTACTTTCCAACGCCATTGAGAGCGCGCCATTTGGAGTTCTATAGCTCCAGAAAATCCATTTCGAGTGCAGGGAGGTCAGATTCCAATAGCATCAGCAGTCCTTTTGTCAGCCTTTTTCAGAGTTTTGCTCAAGTCCCTCAATTTCAGCCAGAATTTACCTGAAATCACAGAAAAACACACAAACTCATAGTAAAGTCTAGAAATGTGAATTTAACATAAAAACTAATGAAAACATCCCTAAAAGTAGCTCAAACTTACTAAAAACTACCTAAAAACAATGCCAAAAAGCGTATAAATTATCCGCTCATCACACGCGAAGAAGACAATTGACACGTACGCATGACCGACGCGTACACGTGACATGTGCTACCTGAAAAAATTACAGAAAATGCTGGGGGCGATTTCGAGCCGAATTTCGACCCAGTCTTCGGCCTAGAAAACACAGACTAGAGCCAGGGAATAGCAGGGACTCAAGGGACATTCATTCATTATCTCATCCATTAGTTTTTAGTTTAGTTTTTGAATCTTGGAGAGAGAAATCACTTCTTCCTCTAGGGTTCTTCACATTCATAGATTTCTAGTTTCATGCTTTTGATTTGGATATTGAAGAGCTACTACTTCCGTTGAAGTTTACACCATTCTAGTTTGTTTCTTTATTCCTTTACTCTTTTAATTTCCCATTTACCCTGTTCAGATATGTATGTTTTTTATTTTGGGATTTATTAATGTAAAGAACCATTTTTATCTTTAATTAATTTTCAGTTGTTGTTCAATTTATCATGTCTTCTCTTTATTCCCCTTATATGCTTGTGAACGTAGTATTCATGTCAATGAAGTAGACTCCCAACTTGACTTGGGAGTTGATTAAGAGGAGAACCTTGAGTTGGGAATACTCAAGTGTTAATTCTGATTGGAAGTTGTTGGCTGACTCTCTAGTCTCTTACTCTAATCCTCTCTTAGGAGAGGATTAGGACTTGAGGATAGAGTTGGTGGGCTAGTTACTTGACTTTTCTTTATTCAGTGAAGGATAATTAAGTAGAACAACAACCTGTTACCATTACACTTGGGAACATCCAACAAGAATAGAACTTCCGATTAATCTTCTCCCAGTCAACACTTTTTATCATAGTTAATCAAATTTCTTGTTAATTTCCCTAGCTTTAATTCTATTCTCCAACTCCAAATTTCTAAGAAATCTCCTGATCAATAAATAGCACACTCTCTGCAACTCGTTGGGAGACGACCTGGGATTCATACTCCCAGTATTTTATTCTTATATTGTGACAAACCCTTTTTAAATTGATAAGCAGATTTTCATCGATTAGGAACTGTACTCGCAACGTTATTTCTATACTAATTTCTTAATCGGCTAATTTCCGCCACGTCAATTTTTGCACCGTTGCCGGCAACGGTGCCATTTTGACGAGCGGACTTTTGACGGTTTAGAATTTTACAAATAAGTTCTCGTTGAAAGTATAGCTTCTAGACCGACAAGGAATTCTTTCGTATAAAAGTTTGGTTGTCACAATTAACAAACCCTTAATAAAATTGATAACCGAAGTATTTAAACCTCGGGTCGTTGGTGCACGAAATTGTGATCATCAACAATGGCTCCAATAACTTGGTAGCGCTCTCAAACGTGAATCACACTTAGTCACAACTCCGCACAACTAATCAGCAAGTGTACTGGGTCGTCCAAGTAATACCTTATGTGAGTAAGAGTCGATCCCACAGAGATTGTTGGTATGAAGCAAGCTATGGTCACCTTGTAATTCTCAGTCAGGCGGATAATAGATGGTTATGGATTTTCGAATAATAATAAATAATAAACATAAAATAAAGATAGAGTTACTCACGTAATTCAATGGTAGGAATTTCAGACAAGAGTATGGAGGTGCTGTGTTCCTTCTGAATCTCTGCTTTTCTACTGCTTTTATCCAATCTTTGTCACTCCTTTCTATGGCAAGCTGTATGTAGGGCATCACCGTTGTCAATGGCTACATCCCATCCTCTCAGTGAAAATGGTCCAAATGCTCTGTTACAACACGGCTAATCATCTGTCGGTTCTCGATCATGTTAGAATAGAATCCCTTGATTCTTTTGCGTTTGTCATCACGCCCAACAATCGCGAGTTTGAAGCTCGTCACAGTCATTCAATCCCGGAATCCTACTTGGAATACCACAGACAAGGTTAGACTTTCCAGATTCCCATGAATGCCGCCATCAATTCTAGCTTATACCACGACGATTCTGATTAAGAAATCCAAGAGATATGCGCCCCGGCCTAAAGTATAACGGAAGTGGTTGTCAGTCACGCGTTCATAGGTGAGAATGATGATGAGTGTCACGGATCATCACATTCATCATGTTGAAGTGCAACGAATATCTTAGAATAGGAATAGCTGAATTGAATAGAAAATAGTAGTAATTGCATTAAAACTTGAGGTACAGCAGAGCTCCACACCCTTAATCTATGGTGTGTAGAAACTCCATCGTTGAAAATACATAAGTGATGAAGGTTAAGGCATGGCCGAATGGCCAGCCCCCAAAACGTGATCACAGAATCAAAAATACAATTCAGGATCCAAGATCGGTCAAAAGACACTGAATACAATAGTAAAAAGTCCTATTTATACTAGACTAGCTACTAGGGTTTACAGAAGTAAGTAATTGATGCATAAATCCACTTCCAGGGCCCACTTGGTGTGTGCTTGGGCTGAGCTTGATCTTTACACGAGCTGAGGCTTATCTTGGAGTTGAACGCCAAGTTGTAACGTGTTTTTGGCGTTCAACTTTGGTTCGTGACGTGTTTCTGGTGTTTGACTCCAGAATGCAGCATGGAACTGGCGTTGAGTGCCAGTTTACGTCATCTAATCACAAATAAAGTATGAGCTATTATATAATGCTGGAAAGCTCTGGATGTCTACTTTCCAATGTCATTGAGAGCGTGCCATTTGGAGTTCTGTACCTCCAGAAAATTCATTTCGAGTGCAGGGAGGTCAGAATCCAACAGCATCAGCAGTCCTTTGTTAGCCTTTTATCAGAGTTTTGTCAGGTCCCTAAATTTCAGCCAGAAATTATCTGAAATCACAGAAAAACACACAAACTCATAGTAAAGTCCAGAAATGTGAATTTAGCATAAAAACTAATGAAAACATCCCTAAAAATAGCTAGATCCTACTAAAAACTACCTAAAAACAATGACAAAAAGCGTATAAATTATCCGCTCATCACAACACCAAACTTAAATTGTTGCTTGTCCCCAAGCAACTGAAAATAAATTAGGATAAAAAGAAGAGAATATACTATAAATCCCAAAATATCAAATGAATATTAATTCTAATTAGATAAGCGGGACTTGTAGCTTTTTGCCTCTGAACAGTTTTGGCATCTCACTTTTTCCCTTGAAGTTTAGAATGATTGGCATCTATAGGAACTTAGAAATTTTAGATAGTGTTATTGATTCTCCTAGTAAAGTTTGTTAATTCTTGAACACAGCTACTTTTATGAGTCTTGGCCGTGGCCCTAAGCATTTTATTTTCCAGTATTACCACCGGATACATAAATGCCACAGACACATCACTGGGTGAACCTTTTCAGATTATGACTCAGATTTGTTAAAGTCTCCAGTTAGAGGTGTCCAGAGCTCTTAAGCACACTCTTTTTACTTTGGATCACGACTTTAACCACTCAGTCTCAAGTTTTTCACTTGGACCTGCATGCCACAAGCACATGGTTAGGGACAGCTTGATTTAGGCGCTTAGGCCTAGATTTTATTTCCTTGGGCCCTCCTATCCATTGATGCTCAAAGCCTTGGATCCTTTTTACCCTTGCCTTTTGGTCTTAAGGGCTATTGGCTTTTTATGCTTGCTTTTTCTTTTTCTTTCTATTTTTTTTCGCAAGCCTTTGTTCTTCACTGCTTTTTATTGCTTCAAGAATCAATTTCATGATTTTTCAGATTATCAATAACATTTCTCTTTGTTCATTATTCTTTCAAGTTCCAACAATTCTAACATTCATAATCAACAAGATCAAAAATATGCACTGTTCAAGCATTCATTCAGAAAATAAAAAGTATTGTCACCACATCAATATAATTAAACTAAATTCAAGGATAATTTCGAAATTCATGTACTTCTTGTTCTTTTGAATTAGAAACATCTTTTCATTTAAGAGAGGTGAAGGATTCATGGAATTATTTATAGCCTTAAGACATAGTTACTAAATACTAATGATCATGTAACAGAGACACAAATATAGATGACATTTAACATAAAGAAACCGAAAATAAAAAAAAATTAAGAACAAGGAATGAGTCCACCTTAGTGATGGTGGCGCTTTCTTCTTGAAGAACCAATGATGTCCTTGAGTTCTTCTATGTCTCTTCTTTGCCTTTGTTGCTCCTCCCTCATTGCTCTTTGATCTTCTCTAATTTCATGGAGAATGATGGAGTGCTCTTGATGTTCCACCCTTAATTGATCCATATTGTAACTCAAATCTTCAAGAGAAGTGTTGAGTTGTTCCCAATAGTTGTTGGGAGAAAAGCGCATCCCTTGAGGCATCTCTGGGATTTCTTGGTGATGAGCTTCCTCATGCGTCTCTTGGGTTCCATGAGTGGGCTCTCTTGTTTGCTCCATCCTTTTCTTAGTGGATGGGCTTGTCCTCTGGTGCACGAAATTGCAATCACACTTTTGCAATCCCGCACAACTAACCAGCAAGTGCACTGGGTCGTCCAAGTAATACCTTATGTGAGTAAGGGTCGATCCCACGGAGATTGCCGGCTTGAAGCAAGCTATGGTTATCTTGTAACTCTTAGTCAGGATATCAATAATTATCAGGTTTAGTTGTGAAAAGTAAAAGAACATGAAATAAGTACTTGTTTTGCAGTAATGGAGAACAAGTTGAGGTCTCGGAGATGCTCTATCTTCTGAATCTCTGCTTTCCTACTGTCTTCTTCTTCATGCACGCAAGACTCCTTCCATGACAAGCTGTATGTAGGGTTTCACCATTGTCAATGGCTACCTCCCATCCTCTCAGTGAAAATGTTCAACGCGCTCTGTCACAGCACGGCTAATCATCTGTCGGTTCTCAATCAGGTTGGAATAGAATCCAGTGATTCTTTTGCGTCTGTCACTAACGCCCAGCCCTCAGGAGTTTGAAGCTCGTCACAGTCATTTAATCATTAAATCCTACTCAGAATACCACAGACAAGGTTTAGACCTTCCGGATTCTCTTGAATGCCGCCATCAATTCCAGCTTATACCACGAAGATTCTGATTAAGGAATCTAAGAGATATTCACTCAATCTAAGGTAGAACGGAGGTGGTTGTCAGGCACACGTTCATAGGTAAGAATGATGATGAGTGTCACGGATCATCACATTCATCAAGTTTAGGAACAAGTGATATCTTAGAATAGAAGCAAGCGTGATTGAATGAGAAACAGTAGTAATTGCATTAATCCATCAAGACACAGCAGAGCTCCTCACCCCCAACCATGGGGTTTAGAGACTCATGCCGTAGAGGATACAATAAGAAACGTGTAATGTGTCATGAGGTAAAGATACAATGTCAAAAGGTCCTATTAATAGTGAACTAGTAACCTAGGGTACACAGAAATGAGTAAATGACGTAAAAATCCACTTCCGGGGTCCACTTGGTGTGTGCTTGGACTGAGCATTGAAGCTTTCATGTGTAGAGACTTTTTCTGGAGTTAAACGCCAGCTTTTGTGCCAGTTTGGGTGTTTAACTCCAATTTTTGTGCCAGTTCTGGCGTTAAACGCTGGGAATTCTGAAGCTGATTTGCAATGCCGGTTTAGGCCATCAAATCTCGGGCAAAGTATGGACTATTATACTTTGCTGGAAAGCCCAGGATGTCTACTTTTCAACGCAATTGAGAGCGCGCCAATTGGGATTCTGTAGCTCCAGAAAATCCACTTCGAGTGCAGGGAGGTCAGAATCCAACAGCATCTGCAGTCCTTTTTCAGCCTCTGAATCAAATTTTTGCTCAGGTCCCTCAATTTCAGCCAGAAATTACCTGAAATCATAGAAAAACACCAAACTCATAGTAAAGCCCAGAAAAGTGAATTTTAAATAAAAACTAATAAAAGCATACTAAAAACTAACTAAAATCTACTAAAAACACACTGAAAACAGTGCCAAAAAGTGTATAAATTATCCGCTCATCACAACACCAAACTTAAATTGTTGCTTGTCCCCAAGCAACTGAAAATCAAATAAGATAAAAAGAAGAGAATATACTATAGACTCCAAAATATCAATGAAACTTAGCTCCAATTAGATGAGCGGGACTAGTAGCTTTTTGCTTCTGAACAGTTTTGGCATCTCACTTTATCTTTTGAAGTTTAGAATGATTGGCATCTATAGAAACTTAGGATTCAGATAGTGTTATTGATTCTCCTAGTTAATTATAATGATTCTTGAACATAGCTACTTTATGAGTCTTGGTTGTGGCCCAAAGCACTCTGTCTTCCAGTATTACCACCGGATACATACATGCCACAGACACATAACTGGGTGAACCTTTTCAGATTGTGACTCAGCTTTGCTAGAGTCCCAATTAGAGGTGTCCAGGGTTCTTAAGCACACTCTTTTTGCCTTGGATCACAACTTTTTTTTTGTATTCACTGCTTTTTCTTGCTTCAAGAATCAATTTGATGATTTTTCAGATCCTCAGTAACATTTCTCCTTTTTCATCATTCCTTTAAGAGCCAACAAATTTAACATTCTTTAATCAACAAGTTCAAAAGACATGCACTGTTCAAGCATTCATTCAGAAAACAAAAAGTATTGTCACCACATCAAACTAATTCAACTAAGTTCAGAGATGAATTCGAAATCCTGTACTTCTTGTTCTTTTATGATTAAAGCATTTTTCATTTAAGAGAGGTGATAGATTCATAGGACATTTATAGCTTTAAGACATGAACCTTAAATTTTATTAATCATGAATTAAGAACAAGACTCAAAGATAGATATAAGATAAGACTAATAGTAATAGAAAACAAAATTTAAAATGACTCT
Organism: Arachis hypogaea; assembly: GCF_003086295.3. NCBI lineage: Eukaryota > Viridiplantae > Streptophyta > Magnoliopsida > Fabales > Fabaceae > Arachis > Arachis hypogaea. Next base: position 82,910,085 of record NC_092039.1, on the reverse strand, counting down.
AAAATAGACTCCTAATGATAGAGATTATCACAGAGTTAGGACTCAACAACCTTGATCTTGAGAAGTGGATGCTCCCTCAACTTGTGGGGTCTTTGACCCTTCAAGGGAGAGCTTTTTACGCTCTAGCTCCTGTAGCTCACGCCCCCTGCTTCTCTTGTTCCTTCAGCAATTTGCAGAGCATGCAGTTTTGATTCTGCTGTTCTTCCTTAATTTGTTCCATAGCTTCTTGCAGCCTAGCAACAGATGCTTCTAGGCGAGCCCAATAGTCAATTTCAGGAAATTCAGGGAGGAACTCTTGTGCCCTCTTCTTGATAGAGTTATCTTGCATTTGTCCTTCCATTGACTTCTTGGTGATTGGGTGCTCAATTGGGATGAATTCATCTACTCCCATCCTTACCCCAGCATCTTTACATAGCAAGGAGATTAAGCTTGGGTAAGCCAGTTTGGTGTCAGTGGAGTTCTTGTTTGCAATTGTGTAAATCTCACAAGCAATCAGATGATGAATCTCCACTTCTTTTCCCAGCATAATGCAATGAATCATCACTGCTCTCTTGATAGTAACCTCAGAACGGTTACTAGTGGGCAAGATAGAACGCCCTATGAAGTCCAACCAGCCTCTTGCAACTGGTTTGAGATCTCCCCTCTTGAGTTGGTTTGGGACACCTTTTGAATTGGTCATCCACTTGGTTCCAGGGAGGCATATGTCCTCTAGAACTTGATCCAACCCCTTATCTACTCTCACCATTCTCCTATTAAAGGATTCAAGATCATCTTGTAGTTGAGACAATTTGAAGACCTCTCTTATTTTTGTCTAGATGGAAGTAAATAATTCTCCCTCTGACCATGGTTCTGTAGGTATGAAAAGCGGTTCCAGTTATTCTCTGCTTATCTGTCAGCCACAGATTTGAGTAGAATTCTTGAACCATGTTTCTTCCAACCTTTATCTCAGGGTTGGTTAGAACTTCCCATCCTCTGTTTCGAATTTACTCTTGGATCTCCGGATATTCATCTTCTTTCAGATTAAATTTAACTTCCGGGATCACTGACCTTAGACCCATTATTTTGTGGTAATGGTCTGCATGTTCTTTGGTTAAGAACCTCTCTTGACTCCAAAGGTCTTTTGGAGTATTCTCTTTCTTGCCTTTTGAAGTGGTTTGTTTTCCTTAAGGAGCCATGATCTTGATGAATTTTAGCTTAGTGATCACGGAAAAACACACCAAACTTAGAGGTTTGCTTGCCCTCAAGCAAAAGAAAGGAAAAAAGAGGGAGAGGAGGAGAGCAAATTCGAATGGTGTGGAAGGGGGTATGGCCGAGTGTATATTTATAAGGAAGGGGGAGAGATTTCGAAAACTTTGAAGGAGATTTGAGAAGATATGGAAAGAATTTGAGAGATATTTGAGTTTTTGAAGAAGATTTGGAAAGGATTTGAAAGAGATTTGAAGAATGATTTTTAATTTTGAAAATTTGAAGGTGAATGATGAAAGTTTGAAATGTGTTTATGTAGAAAATTATGGATCAAAACAAGAAAGTTTGAAAAAATTTGAATTGGAAAGCAAAATCTCTGTCCCCCACCTTTCTGGCGTTAAACGCCCAGAATGGTATCCATTCTGGCATTTAACGCCCAAATGTTGGCCAATTTGGGCGTTTAACGCCCAGCCAGGTACCCTGGCTGGCGTTAAACGCCAGAAACCCCTTCATCACTGGGCGTTTTGCTAAACGCCCAGGATGCTACACACCTGGCGTTAAACGCCCAGAATGGTGCCCATTCTGGCGTTTAACGCCCAAAATGGTACCTTTACTGGCGTTAAACGCCCAGAATGGTGCCCATTCTGGCGTTTAATGCCCAGAGTACCCCTTACTGGTGTTTTTTTCACCAGCAAGCTCCTTTTCTCTGCTTTTTGCACTGAATCCTTCTGTAACTCTGTGAATTCCTTCAATTTTGATGATCGCCTTTTGAGAATATGTATCACATTTTTATTAAACAAAACAGATACCCTGCTAATGACTGGGTTGCCTCCCAGCAAGCGCTTCTTTACTGTCTTTAGCTGGACCTTTACTGAAATTCATTCAAGCCTCAGTTTTGAGCATTCTTGCTCAAAATTGCTTTCAAGATAATGTTTGATCCTTTGTCCATTAACAATGAACTTTCTATCAGAACCAATATCCTGAAGCTCAACATATCCTCCTGTAATCACATACGGACCCCTCCACCAGGATTTAAGTTTTATTTGGAATAGTCTGAGCCTAGAGTTGAAGAGCAGAACTTTTTGTCCTGGCTCAAAGACTCTGGATGACAACTTCTTGTCATGCCACTTCTTTGCCTATTCCTTATAGATTTTTGCATTTTCAAAGGCACTGAGTCTAAATTCATCTAGCTCATTTAGCTGAAGTAATCTTTTTTCACCAGCTGACTTAGCATTCAGGTTTAGGAATCTGGTTGCCCAGTAGGCTTTATGTTCCAGTTCCACGGGCAGATGACAGGCCTTGCCATACACAAGTTGGTATGGAGAGGTTCCTATAGGAGTCTTGAATGCTGTTTTGTATGCCCACAGAGCATCATCCAAGCTCTTTGCCCAATCCTTTCTACGGGCAATTACAGTCCGTTCTAGGATTCTTTTTAGCTCTCTGTTAGAGACTTCAGCTTGCCCATTTGTCTGTGGATGATACGGATTTGCTACTTTGTGGCTAATTTCATATCGGACCATAGCAGAGTACAGCTGTTTATTGCAGAAGTGAGTGCCCTCATCACTGATTAGTACTCTGGGAACACCAAACCTGCTGAAGATGTGTTTCTGGAGGAATTTCAGCACGGTCTTAGTATCATTAGTGGGTGTAGCAATTGCTTCTACCCATTTAGATACATAGTCCACTGCCACCAGAATGTAAGTGTTTGAGTATGATGGTGGGAACGGACCCATAAAGTCAATACCCCATACATCAAACAATTCAATCTCTAGGATCCCTTGTTGAGGCATGGCATAACCATGAGGCAAGTTACCAGCTCTTTGGCAACTGTCACAGTTTCGCACAAACTCTCGGGCATCTCTATAGAGAGTAGGCCAGTAGAAGCCACATTGGAGGACTTTAGTGGCTGTTCGCTCACTTCCGAAATGTCCCCCATACTGTGATCCATGGCAATGCCACAGGATCCTTTGTGCTTCCTCTCTAGGTACACCTGCGGATCATTCCGTCTGCACATCTCTTAAAGAGATATGGCTCATCCCATAGGTAGTACTTGGCATCTAAAATTAATTTCTTTCTTTGCACCCTACTGTACTCCTGGGGTATGAACCTCACAGCTTTATAGTTTGCAATATCTGCAAACCATGGAGCTTCCTAAATGGCAACGAGTTGCTCATCTGAGAAGGTCTCAGAGATCTTAGTAGAAGGGAGGGACGCCCCAGCTACTGGTTCTATTCGGGACAGATGATCAGCTACTTGGTTTTTTGTCCCCTTTCTGTCTCTTATTTCTATATCAAACTCTTGCAGAAGCAACACCCATCTTATGAGCCTGGGTTTTGAATCCTGCTTTGTGAGTAAGTACTTAAGAGCAGCATGGTCAGTGTACACAATCACTTTTGACCCTACTAAATAGGATCTAAACTTGTCAATGGCATAGACCACTGCAAGTAACTCTTTTTCTGTGGTTGTGTAATTCTTCTGTGCGTCATTTAGAACACGGCTGGCATAATAAATGATGTGCAAAAGCTTGTTATGCCTCTGTCCTAACACTGCACCAATGGCATGGTCACTGGCATCACACATTAGTTCGAATGGTAATGTCCAGTCTGGTGCAGAGATGACTGGTGCTGTGACCAGCTTGGCTTTCAGGGTCTTAAATGCCTGCAGACACTGTGTGTCAAACACAAATGGTGCGTCAGCAGCTAGCAGGTTGCTTAGAGGTTTTGCAATTTTTGAAAGATCCTTTATAAACCTCCTATAGAATCCTGCATGCCTAGTGCACGAAATTGCAATCACACTTTTGCAATTCCGCACAACTAACCAGCAAGTGCACTGGGTCGTCCAAGTAATACCTTACGTGAGTAAGGGTCGATCCCACGGAGATTGTCGGCTTGAAGCAAGCTATGGTTATCTTGTAACTCTTAGTCAGGATAGCAATAATTATCAGGGTTGATTGTGAAAAGTAAAATAACATGAAATAAGTACTTGTTTTGCAGTAATGGAGAACAGGTTGAGGTTTTGGAGATGCTCCATCTTCGGAATCTCTGCTTTCCTACTGTCTTCTTCTTCAAGCACGCAAGGCTCCTTCCATGGCAAGCTGTATGCAAGGGTTTCACCTTTGTCAGTGGCTACCTCCCATCCTCTCAGTGGAAATGTTCAACGCACCTTGTCACGGCACGGCTATCCAGCTGTCGGTTCTCGATCATGTCGGAATAGAATCCAGTGATTCTTTTGCGTCTGTCACTAACGCCCTACAATCGCGAGTTTGAAGCTCGTCACAGTCATTCAATTATTGAATCCTACTCAGAATACCACAGACAAGGTTTAGACCTTCCAGATTCTCTTGAATGCCGCCATCAATTCTAGCTTATACCACGAAGATTCCGGTTAAAGGAATCCAAGAGATATCTACTCAATCTAAGGTAGAACGGAGGTGGTTGTCAGGGACACGTTCATAGTTGAGAATGATGATGAGTGTCACGGATCATCACATTCATCAGGTTTAGGAACAAGTGATATCTTAGAATGGAAGCAAGCATAATTGAATGAAAAACAGTAGTAATTGCATTAATCCATCAAGACACAGCAGAGCTCCTCACCCCCAATCATGGGGTTTAGAGACTCATGCCGTATGAAGTACACAAAGAAACGTGTAAAGTGTCATGAGGTCCAGATACAATGTCAAAAGATCCTATTAATAGTAAGCTAGTAACCTAGGGTATACAGAAATGAGTAAATGACGTAAAAATCCACTTCTGGGTCCACTTAGTGTGTGCTTGGGCTGAGCATTGAAGCTTTCATGTGTAGAGACTTTTTCTGGAGTTAAACGCCAGCTTTCATGCCAGTTTGGGCGTTTAACTCCAATTTTTATGCCAGTTACAGCGTTAAACGCTGGGAATTCTGAGGCTGATTTGAAACGCCGGTTTGGGCCATCAAATCTCGGGCAAAGTATGAACTATTATACATTGCTGGAAAGCCCAGGATGTCTACTTTCCAACGACGTTGAGAGCGTGCCAATTGGGCTTCTGTAGCTCCAGAAAATCCACTTCGAATGCAGGGAGGTCAGAATCCAACAGCATCTGCAGCCCTTTTCAGCCTCTAAATCAGATTTTTGCTCAGGACCCTCAATTTCAGCCAGAAAATACCTGAAATCACAGAAAAACACACAAACTCATAGTAAAGTCCAGAAAAGTGAATTTTAACTAAAAACTAATAAAAGCATACTAAAAACATACTGAAAACAATGCCAAAAAGCGTATAAATCATCCGCTCATCACAACACCAAACTTAAATTGTTGCTTGTCCCCAAGCAACTGAAAATCAAAATAGAATAAAAAGAAGAGAATATACTATAGACTCCAAAATATCAAAGGAACTAAGCTTCAATTAGATGAGCGGGACTAGTAGCTTTTTGCTTCTGAATAGTTTTGGCATCTCACTTTTATCCTTTGAAGTTCAGAATGATTGGCCTTTATAGGAACTCAGAACTCAGATAGTGTTATTGTTTCTCCTAGTGAAGTATGATGATTCTTGAACATAGCTACTTTATGAGTCTTGGCCGTGGCCCAAAGCACTCTGTCTTCCAGTATTACCACCGGATACATACATGCCACAGACACATAATTGGGTGAACCTTTTCAGATTGTGACTCAGCTTTGCTAGAGTCCCCAATTAGAGGTGTCCAAGGTTCTTAAGCACACTCTTTTTGCCTTGGGTCACAACTTTATTATTATATTTTTTTCTTTTCTCTTCCTTTTTTCTTTCTTTTCTTTTTGTTTTTTTTTTTTGAATTCACTGCTTTTTCTTGCTTCAAGAATCAATTTGATGATTTTTTCAGATCCTCAATAACAGTTCTCCTTTTCCTTCATTCTTTCAAGAGCCAACAATTTTAACATTCTTAAAACAACAAATTCAAAAGACATATGCACTGTTCAAGCGTTCATTCAGAAAACAAAAAGCATTGTCACCACATCAAACTAATTCAACTAGTTTCAAAGATGAATTTGAAATCCTGTACTTCTTGTTCTTTTGTGATTAAAGCATTTTTCATTTAAGAGAGGTGATGGATTCATAGGACATTCATAGCTTTAAGGCATGAACTTTAAATTTTATTAATTATGAATTAAGAACAAGACTCAAAAATAGATATAAGATAAGACTAGTAGGAGTAGAAAATAAAAAAAATTCAAATAGGCTCCTAATGATAGAGGTTATCACAGAGTTAGGACTCAACAACCTTGACTTTGAGAAGTGGATGCTCCCTCAACTTGAGAGGAGAGCTTTTGGCGTTTCAACTCTTGAAGTTCACGCCCCTGCTTCTCTTGTTCCTTCAGCAATTTGCAGAGTATGCAGTTCTGATTCTGCTGTTCTTCCTTAAGTTGCTCCATAGTTTCTTGCAACTTGGTGATAGATGCTTCTAGGCCGGTCTAGTAGTCAATTTTAGGGAGTTCAGGGAGGAATTCCTGCGCCCTCTTCTTGATAGAGTTATCTTGCATTTGTCCTTCCATTGACTTCTTGGTGCTTGGATGTTCAATGGGTATGAATTCATCCACTCCCATCTTCACCCCAGCCTCTTTACAGAGCAAGGAGATCAAGCTTGGGTAAGCCAGTTTAGCTTCAGTGGAATTCTTATTTGCAATTGTGTAGATCGCACAAGCAATCAGATGATGAACCTCCACTTCTTTTCCAAGCATAATGCAATGAATCATCACTGCTCTCTTGACAGTGACCTCAGAACGGTTGCTAGTGGGCAATATGGAACGCCCAATAAAGTCTAGCCAACCTCTTGCAATTGGTTTGAGGTCTCCCCTCTTGAGTTGGTTTGGGACACCTTTTGAATTGGTTATCCACTTAGTTCCAGGGAGGTATATGTTCTCTAGAACTTGATCCAACCCTTTATTTGCTCTCACCATTCTCCTATTAAAGGATTCAGGATCATCTTGTAGTTGAGGCAATTTGAAGATTTCTCTTATTTTGTCCAGATGGAAGTAGATAACTTTCCCTCTGACCATGGTTCTGTAAGTATGGAAAGCAGTTCCAGTCATTCTCTGCTTATCTGTCAGCCACAGATTTGAGTAGAATTCCTGAACCATATTTCTTCCAACCTTTATCTCAGGATTGGTTAGAACTTCCCATCCTCTGTTTCGAATTTGCTCTTGGATCCCCGGATATTCATCTTCTTTCAGATCGAATTTGACTTCCGGGATCACTGACCTCAGACCCATTATTTTATGATAATGGTCTTCATGTTCTTTGGTTAAGAACTTCTCTTGATTCCAAAGATTCTTTAGATTATTCTCTTTCTTTCCTCTTAAATTGGTTTGTTTTCCCTTAGGAGCCATGATCTTGATAAATCTTGGCTTTAGTGATCACAGAAAAGCACACCAAACTTAGAGGTTTGCTTGTCCTCAAGCAAAAGAAAGGAAAGGGGAGAGAGAGGAGAAGAGCAAATTTGAATGGTGTGGGGGAAGAGGGAGGCCGAACGTGTATTTGTAAGGGGGGAAGGAGAGATTTCGAAAATTTGTAAGGAGATTTGAGAAGATATGGAAAGAATTTGAGAGAAAGTTGAGTTTTTGAACAAGATTTGGGAAGGATTTGAGAGAGATTTGAAGAATGATTTTAATAATTTTTTTTGAAGATTTGAATATAAATGATGAAAGTTTGAAATGTGTTTATGTAGAAAAGTATGGTTCAAAAAGGAAAGTTTGAAAAAAAATTAATCAGAAAGCAAAATCTATGTCCCCCACCTTTCTGGCGTTAAACGCCCAGAATGGCATCCATTCTGGCATTTAACGCCCATTTGCTAGCCATTGTGGGCGTTTAACGCCCAGCCAGGTACTCTGGCTGGCGTTAAACGCCAGAATCCCCTTTATCACTGGGCGTTTTGTTAAACGCCCAGGATGCTGCACACCTGGCGTTAAATGCCCAGAATGGTGCCCATTCTGGCGTTTAACGCCCAAAATGGTACCCTTACTGGCGTTAAACGCCCAGAATGATGCCCATTCTGGCGTTTAATGCCCAAAGTACCCCTTACTGGCGTTTTTTTGCCAGTAAGCTCTTTTTCTCTGCTTTTTGCACTGAATCTTTCTGTAACTCTGTGGATTCCTTCAATATTGATAATTGCCCCTTGTAGAAATAAAACATATAACCTGCTAATGACTGGGTTGCCTCCCAGCAAGCGCTTCTTTATTGTCTTTAGCTGGACCTTTACTGAGGATCATTCCAGCCTCAGTTTTGAGCATTCCTGCTCAAAATTGCTTTCAAGATAATGCTTGATCCTCTGTCCATTAACAACGAACTTTTTGTCAGAATCAATATCCTGAAGCTCAACATATCCATATGGTGACACTCTTGTAATCACATACGGACCCCTCCACCGGGATTTAAGTTTTCCTGGGAACAATCTGAGCCTAGAGTTGAAGAGCAGAACTTTTTGTCCTGGCTCAAAGACTCTGGAGGACAACTTCTTGTCATGCCACTTCTTTGCCTTTTCCTTGTAAATCTTTGCATTTTCAAAGGCACTGAGTCTAAATTCATCTAGCTCATTTAGCTGGAGTAATCTCTTTTCACCAGCTAACTTAGCATCCAGGTTTAGGAATCTGGTTGCCCAGTAGGCTTTATGTTCCAGTTCCTCGGGCAAATGACAGGCCTTGCCATACACAAGTTGGTATGGTGAGGTTCCTATTGGGGTCTTAAATGCTGTTCTGTATGCCCACAGAGCATCATCCAAGCTCCTTGCCCAATCCTTTCTTCGGGCCATCACAGTCCGTTCTAGGATTCTTTTTAGCTCTCTGTTAGAGACTTCAGCTTGCCCATTTGTCTGTGGATGGTATGGGGTAGCCACTTTGTGGCTAATTCCATATCGGACCATAGCGGAGTAAAGCTGTTTATTGCAGAAATGAGTACCCCCATCACTGATTATGACTCTGGGAACACCAAATCTGCTGAAGATGTGTTTCTGGAGGAATTTCAGCACTGTTCTAGTATCATTATTGGGTGTAGCAATTGCTTCTACCCATTTAGATACATAGTCCACTGCCACCAGAATGTAAGTGTTTGAGTATGATGGTGGGAATGGACCCATAAAGTCAATTCCCCATACATCAAGCAACTCAATCTCTAAGATCCCTTGTTGAGGCATGGCGTATCCATGAGGTAAGTTACCAGCTCTTTGACAGCTGTCACAGTTACGCACAAACTCTCGGGCATCTCTATAGAGAGTAGGCCAGTAGAAGCCACATTGGAGGACCTTAGTGGCTGTTCGCTCACCTCCAAAATATCCCCCATACTGTGATCCATGGCAATGCCACAGGATCCTCTGTGCTTCTTCTCTGGGTACACATCTGCGGATCATTCCGTCTGCACATCTCTTGAAGAGATATGGCTCATCCCATAGGTAGTACTTGGCGTCTGAAATTAATTTCTTTCTTTGCACTCTACTGTACTCCTGTGGTATGAACCTGACAGCTTTATAATTTGCAATATCTGCAAACCATGGAGCTTCCTGGATGGCAAAGAGTTGCTCATCTGGGAAAGTCTCAGAGATCTCAGTAGAAGGGAGGGACGCCCCAGCTACTGGTTCTATTCAGGACAGATGATCAGCTACTTGGTTCTCTGTCCCTTTTCTGTCTCTTATTTCTATATCAAACTCTTGCAGAAGCAACACCCATCTTATAAGCATGGGTTTTGAATCCTGCTTTGTGAGTAAGTACTTAAGAGCAGCATGGTCAGTGTACACAATCACCTTGGACCCCACTAAATAGGATCTAAACTTGTCAATGGCATAGACCACTGCAAGTAACTCTTTTTCTGTGGTTGTGTAATTCTTCTGTGCATCATTTAGAACACGGCTGGCATAATAAATGACGTGCAAAAGCTTGTTATGCCTCTGTCCCAACACTGCACCAATGGCATGGTCACTGGCATCACACATTAGTTCAAATGGCAATGTCCAGTCTGGTGCAGAGATGACTGGTGCTGTGACCAGCTTGGCTTTCAGGGTCTCAAATGCCTGCAGACACTGTGTGTCAAACACAAATGGTGTGTCAGCAACTAGCAGGTTGCTCAAAGGTTTTGCAATTTTCAAAAAATCCTTTATAAACCTTCTGTAGAATCCTGCATGCCCCAGAAAACTTCTGATTGCCTTAACATTGGCAGGTGGTGGTAATTTTTCAATTACCTCTACCTTTGCTTTATCCACCTCTATTCCCCTGCTTGAAATTTTGTGCCCAAGGACAATTCCATCAGTCACCATAAAGTGACATTTCTCCCAGTTTAAAACCAGGTTAGTCTCCTGGCACCTTTTCAGGACAAGTGCTAGGTGGTTAAGACAGGAGCTGAATGAGTCTCCATATACTGAGAACTCATCCATGAAGACTTCCAGGAATTTCTCCACCATATCAGAGAAGATGGATAGCATGCATCTCTGAAAGGTTGCAGGAGCATTACACAGACCAAAAGGCATCCTCCTGTAGGCAAACACGCCAGAAGGGCAAGTAAATGCTGTTTTTTCTTGGTCCTGAGGATCTACTGCAATTTGGTTGTAACCTGAATAGCCATCCAAAAAGCAGTAATAATCATGATCAGCTAGTCTTTCTAGCATTTGGTCTATGAATGGTAAAGGAAAATGATCCTTTCTGGTGGCTGTATTGAGCCTCCTGTAGTCAATACACATATGCCACCCTGTGACTGTTCTTGTAGGAACCAGTTCATTTTTTTCATTATGAACCACTGTCATGCCTCCCTTTTTGGGGACAACTTGGACAGGGCTCACCCAGGGGCTATCAGAAATAGGATAAAAAATCCCAGCCTCTATAATTTAGTGACCTCTTTCTGCACCACCTCCTTCATGGCTGGATTTAGCCTCCTTTGTGGTTGGACCACTGGTTTGGCATTATCCTCCAACAGGATCTTGTGCATGCATCTAGCTGGGCTAATGCCCTTAAGATCACTTATGGACCACCCAAGAGCCGTCTTGTGTGTCCTTAGCACTTGAGTCAGTGCTTCCTCTTCCTGTGGATTTAAAGCAGAGCTTATAATCACTGGAAAAGTGTCACCCTCTCCCAGAAATGCATACTTCAGGGATGGTGGTAGTGGTTTGAGTTCAGGTTTGGGAGGCTTATCCTCCTCCTGAAGAATTTTTGAAAATTCCTTTGTTTTCTCTGGTTCTTCTTGATCAGGTTGAGCATCTTTGAAGATGTCCTCAAGCTCTGATTCTAGGCTTTCAGTCATATTGATCTCTTCCACTAAAGAGTCAATAATGTCAGCGCCCATGCAGTCATTTGGTGTGTCTGGATGCTGCATAGCTTTTACAGCATTCAACTTGAACTCATCCTCATTGACTCTCAGGGTTACTTCCCCTTTTTGTACATCAATGAGAGTTCGTCCAGTTGCTAGGAAAGGTCTTCCTAGAATGAGAGTTGCACTCTTGTGCTCCTCCATTTCCAGCACTACAAAGTCAGTTGGAAAGGCGAATGGCCCAACCTTGACAATCATGTCCTCTATTATGTCTGATGGGTGTTTAATGGAGCCATCAGCAAGTTGAAGGCATATCCGGGTTGGTCTGACTTCTTCAGTCAACCCAAGCTTTCTGATAGTGGATGCAGGTATTAGATTGATGCTTGCTCCAAGATCACATAGGGCTGTCTTGGTGCAGGCACCTTCTAATGTGCATGGTATCATAAAGCTCCCTGGATCTTGAAGCTTTTCTGGTAAGCTTTTCAGAATGACTGCACTGCATTCTTCAGTGAGAAATACTTTTTCAGTTTCTCTCCAATCCTTCTTATGACTTAAGATCTCTTTCATGAACTTAGCATAAGAAGGTATTTGCTCAAGTGCCTCTGCAAATGGAATCTTTATTTCAAGAGTCCTTAGATAGTCTGCAAAGTGGGCAAATTGCTTATCCTGTTCCGCTTGGCGGAGTTTCTGAGGATAAGGCATCTTGGCTTTATATTCTTCAACCTTAGTTGCTGCAGGTTTATTCCTTACAGAAGTGGTTGAAGAAGCCTTTTTAGAGGGATTACTATCAGCACTCTCAGGTGTCTGATCCTCCCTTAACGTCTGAACGCCAGGAATGGTTGAAGATTGGGCGTTTAACGCCAACTTCTCTCCCTTTTCTGGCGTTTGAACGCCAGAACTGGGTAGGGAATGGGCGTTTAACGCCAGCTTTCCTCCCCTTTCTGGCGTTTGAACGCCAACAGTACTCCTCTCTGGGCTCTTACTGTCCTCAAAGGGATTTTGGACAATGGTTTGGTTATCCTCTGTCAATTGTTCCTTATTTGGCTTTTTGCTACTTTGAGCAGTGTTATTCAATGTCTTCCCACTCCTTAGTTGAACTGCTTGACACTCTTTTGTTATCTGTTTAGATATCTGCTGTTTTGCTTGATTCAACTGCAGTTCTATGTTCTTGTTAGCAATTTTAGTTTCATGGAGCATCTCTTTAAATTCTGCTAATTGTTTTGTCATCAGGTGTAATTGTTGATTAAGCTCAATCATCTGTTCTTGAGGATTAGGATCAGTGGCTACTGCCATGACTTCCTCTTTTGGAGAGAACTCATTGCTAGAGTACAAATATTGATTTCCAGCAACAGTGTCTATAAGCTCTTGAGCCTCTTCAATTGTCTTCCTCATGTGTATAGATCCACCAGCTGAGTGGTCTAAAGACATCTGAGCTTTTTCTGTAAGTCCATTGATGAGCGGATAATTTATACGCTTTTTGGCATTGTTTTTAGGTAGTTTTTAGTAAGTTTGAGCTACTTTTAGGGATGTTTTCATTAGTTTTTATGTTAAATTCACATTTCTGGACTTTACTATGAGTTTGTGTGTTTTTCTTTGATTTCAGGTAAATTCTGACTGAAATTGAGGGATTTGAGCAAAACTCTGAAGAAGGCTGACAAAAGGACTGCTGATGCTGTTGGAATCTGACCTCCGTGCACTCGAAATGGATTTTCTGGAGCTACAGAACTCCAATTGGCGCGATCTCAACGGCGTTGGAAAGTAGACATCCAGAGCTTTCCAGCAATATATAATAGTCCATACTTTATTCGGAGAAAGACGACGTAACTTGGCATTGAACGCCAAGTTCATGCTGCTGTCTGGAGTTAAACGCCAGAAAAACGTCATGATCCGGAGTTGAACGCCCAAAACACGTCATAACTCGAAGTTCAACTCCAAGAGAAGCCTCAGCTCGTGGATTGATCAAGTTCAACCCAAACATACACCAAGTGGGCCCCGAAAGTGGATTTATGCATCAATTACTTACTCATGTAAACCCTAGGAGCTAGTTTATTATAAATAGAACTTTTATCTATTGTATTAGACATCTTTTGACAGTTGAATCTTTTGACAGTTTAATCTCTTGAATATTCGGTCACTTGATCATGGAGAGGGCTGGCCATTCGGCCATGCCTGAACCTCTTTCACTTATGTATCTTCAACGGTGGAGTTTCTGCACACCATAGATTAAGGGTGTGGAGCTCTGCTGTACCTCAAAGTATTAATGCAATTCTATTGTCTTTTATTCAATTCTCTCTTATTCTTATTCCAAGATATTCATTCGTACCCAAGAACATGATGAATGTGATGATAAGTAACCCTCATTATCATTCTCACTTATGAACGCACGTGATTGACAACCACTTTCGTTCTACATGCAACAAGAGCTTGAATGTGTATCTCTTAGATTCCCCAACAGAATCTTCGTGGTATAAGTTAGATAGATGGCGGCATTCATGAGGATCCGGAAAGTCTAAACCTTGTCTGTGGTATTCCGAGTAGGATTCTATGATTGAATGACTGTGACGAGCTTCAAACTCCTGAAGGCTGGGCGTGATGACAAGCGCAAAAGAATCAAGGGATTCTATTCCAACCTGATTGAGAACCGACAGATGATTAGCCGTGCTGTGACAGAGCATAGGAACGTTTTCAAGGAGAGGATGGGATGTAGCCATTGACAACGGTGATGCCCTACATACAGCTTGCCATGGAAAGGAGTAAGAAGGATTGAGTTGAAGCAATGGGAGAGCAGGCGTCCTTGAGCCATTCAGCATCTCCATTCGCTTATCTGAAATTCCCACCAATGAATCTGCATGAGTATTCTATCCTTTTTATTATTTATTTTCTTATTTCTATTTTCGGAAACCCATAAACAAATTTAATCTGCCTAACTGAGATTTACAAGGTGACCATAGCTTGCTTCATACCAACAATCTCTGTGGGATCGACCCTTACTCACGTAAGGTATTACTTGGATGACCCAGTACACTTGCTGGTTAAGTTGAACGGAGTTATGATCACACCAGGGATTATTAAGATCCCAATTTATCACACCATGATCTCTTTGGGGTATTTTTGATTTCATACAAATACAAAGAGACCAACTTTGAGGATCACAATTTCGTCCACCAAGTTTTTGGCGCTGTTAGCGGGGATTGTTCGAGTATGGACAACTGACGGTTCATCTTGTTGCTCAGATTAGGTAATTTTCTTTTCAAAAACTTTTTCAAAAATTTTTCTTTTATTTTTTTTTTGTTTTTCCAAAATGTTTTTCGAAAAAAAATATAATAAAAATACAAAAAAATTAGAAAATCATAAAAATCAAAAATATTTTGTGTTTCTTGTTTGAGTCTTGTGTTAATTTTTAAGTTTGGTGTCAATTGCATGCTTTTAAAATTTTTCTTACATTTTTTCGAAAATCTCATGCATTCATAGTGTTCTTCATGATCTTCAAGTTGTTCTTGACAAGTCTTCTTGTTTGATCTTGATGATTTCTTGTTTTGTGTTGTTTGTTGTTTTTCTTGTGCACTCTTGCATCCATATTTTCCATGCATTAAAGATTTCTAAGTTTGGTGTCTTGCATGTTTTCTTTGCATCAAAAATTTTTCAAAATTATGTTCTTGATGTTCATCATGATCTTCAAAGTGTTCTTGGTGTTCATCTTGACATTCATAGCATTCTTGCATGCATTCATTGTTTTGATCTAAAAATTTCATGCATTGAGTATTTTTGTTGTTTTTTTTCTCATAATTAAAAATTCAAAAATAAAAAAAGTATCTTTTCCTTATTTTCCTCCAAATTTTCGAAATTTTGGGTTGACTTGGTCAAAAATTTTCAAAATTAGTTGTTTCTTACAAGTCAAGTCAAAATTTCATTTTTAAAAATCTTATCTTTTCAAAATCTTTTTCAAAAATCATATCTTTTTCATTTTTTTTAAATTTCGAAAATTTCAAAAATCTTTTTCAAAATATTTTCAAAATCTTTTTCTTATCTTTTATACCATATTTTCGAAAATTAGCTAACAATTAATGTGATTGGTTCAAAAATTTGAAGTTTGTTTCTTTCTTGTTAAGAAAGGTTCAATCTTTAAGTTCTAGAATCTTATCTTGTAGTTTCTTGTTAGTTAAGTCATTTTAAAAATTAAATCTTTTTCAAAATATATCTTTTTTTTTATCTTTTTATCTTTTATCTTATCTTTTTCAAAAATTTTATCTTTTTCAAAATTTGATTTCAAAATATCTTATCTAACTTCTTATCTTCTTATCTTTTTCAAAATTTGATTTCAAAACTTTTTCAATCAACTAACTAACTTTTTGTTTGTTTCTTATCTTTTTCAAAACCACCTAACTACTCTTCCCTCTCTAATTTTCGAAAATACCTTTCTCTTTTTCAAAAATTCTTTTTTTTGTCTTAAATTTTAATTTTAATTATATTTTGTCTTTGAATTTCGAAAATTACTAACCTCTTTTTCAAAAATTATTTTCGAAATTTCTCTTCTTCTTTTATTCTATTTAATTAATTAATTACTAACACTTCTCTTCACCTCTCTTCATCCAAAAATCCGAATCCCCATCTCCATTCTTCTATCCCCTTTCTTCTTCTACTGACATAAAGGAATCTCTATACTATTACATAGAGGATTCCTCTTTCTTTTCTTGTTTTCTTCTCTTTCATATGAGCAGGAACAGGGAAAAAGGCACTCTTGTTGAAATTGATCCAGAACCTGAAAGGACTCTGAAGAGAAAATTAAGAGAAGCTAAATTACAACAATCCAGAAACAACCTTTCAGAAATTTTCGAACAAGAGAAGGACATGGCAGCCGAAAATAATAATAATAATGCAAGGAGAATGCTTGGTGACTTCACAAAGCCAACGTCCAAGTTTGATGGAAGAAGCATCTCCATTCCTGCCATTGGAGCCAATAACTTTGAGCTTAAGCCTCAACTAGTTGCACTAATGCAACAAAACTGCAAGTTTTATGGACTTCCATCTGAAGATCCTTATCAGTTTTTAACTGAGTTCTTGCAGATCTGTGAGACTGTAAAGACGAATGGAGTTGATCCTGAAGTCTACAGACTCATGCTTTTCCCTTTTGTTGTAAGAGACAGAGCTAGAATATGGTTGGATTCACAACCTAAGGATAGCCTGGACTCCTGGGATAAGCTGGTCACTGCCTTCTTGGATAAATTCTTTCCTCCTCAAAAGCTGAGCAAGCTGAGAGTGGATGTTCAAACCTTCAAACAAAAAGATGGTGAATCCCTCTATGAAGCTTGGGAAAGATACAAGCAGCTGACCAAAAGATGTCCATCTGACATGTTTTCAGAATGGACCCTATTAGATATATTCTATTATGGTCTCTCTGAATTTTCGAAAATGTCATTGGACCATTCTGCAGGTGGATCTATTCACCTGAAGAAAACGCCTGAAGAGGCTCAAGAACTCATTGACATGGTTGCAAACAACCAATTCATGTATACCTCTGAGAGGAATTCCGTGAATAATGGGATACCTCAGAAGAAAGGGGTTCTTGAAATTGATGCTCTGAATGCTATATTGGCTCAGAACAAAATGTTGACTCAACAGGTCAACATAATCTCTCAAAATCTGAATGGATTGCAACATGCATCCAACAGTACTAGAGAGGCAGCTTCTGAAGAAGCTTATGATCCTGAGAACCCTGCCATGGCAGAGGTTAATTACATAGGTGAACCATATGGAAACACCTATAACCCATCATGGAGAAATCATCCAAATTTCTCCTGGAAGGATCAACAAAAGCCTCAACAAGGCTTTAACAATGGTGGACGCAATAGGCTGAGCAATAGCAAGCCATATCCATCATCTTCTCAGCAACAGACAGAGAATTCTGAACAAAACACTTCTAATTTAGCCAATATTGTCTCTGATCTGTCAAAGGCCACTTTCAGTTTCATGAATGAAACAAGATCCTCCATCAGAAATTTGGAGGCACAAGTGGGCCAGCTGAGTAAGAAAGTCATTGAAACTCCTCCCAGTATTCTCCCAAGCAATACAGAAGAGAATCCAAAAGGAGAGTGCAAGGCCATTGATTTAATCAAAGTGGCCGAATGCACTAGGGAGGAGGGGGATGAAAATCCTAGTGAGGAAGACCTCCTGGGACGTCCCTTAAGCAAGAAGGAGTTTCCTATTAAGGATCCAAAGGAATCTGAGGCTCATACAGAGACCATAGAGATTCCATTAAATCTCCTTCTGCCATTCATGAGCTCTGAAGACTATTCATCCTCTGAAGAGGATGAAGATGTGACTGGAGAGCAAATTGCTCAATACTTAGGAGCTATCATGAAGCTGAATGCCAAGTTGTTTGGTAATGAGACTTGGGAAAGTGAACCTCCCTTGCTCATTAGTGAACTAGATACTTGGATTCAGAAAACTCTACCTCAAAAGAAACAAGATCCTGGCAAGTTCTTAATACCTTGTACCATTGGCACCATGAGCTTTGAAAAAGCTCTATGTGATCTGGGGTCAGGGATAAATCTTAAGCCACTCTCTGTAATGGAGAAGCTGGGGATCATTGAGGTACAACCTGCCTTGTTCTCATTGCAATTGGCAGATAAGTCATTGAGACAAGCTTATGGAATAGTAGAGGACGTGCTAGTAAAGGTTGAAGGCCTTTACATCCCTGCTGATTTTATAATCCTAGACACTAGGAAGGAAGATGATGAATGCATCATCCTAGGAAGACCTTTCCTAGCCACAGCAGGAGCTGTGATAGATGTCAACAGAGGAGAATTAGTCCTTCAATTGAATGGGGACTACCTTGTGTTTAAGGCACATGGCCATCCCTCTGTGACAGAAGAGAGTAAGCATGAAGAGCTTCTCTCAGTTCAGAGTCAAGAAGAACCCACACAGTCAAACTCTAAGTTTGGTGTTGTGAGGCCACAACCAAACTCTAAGTTTGGTGTTCAGACCCCATATCCAAACTCTAAGTTTGGTGTTGGGACTACACATTAAAATTGACCTGATCACCTTGTGGCTCCATGAGAGCCACTGTCAAGCTATTGACATTAAAGAAGCGCTTATTGGGAGGCAACCCAATTTTATTTATCTAATTTTTATTTTATTTTGTTCTATTGTTATTTTGTGTTTTATTAGGTACATGATCATGAGGAGTCACGAAAAAAATCAAAAAAAATTAAAAACAGAGTCAAAAACAGAAGAAAAAAATTTTTCACCCTGGAGGTAGCGCAGACTGGCGTTCAACGCCAGTAAGATGCATCTGGCTGGCGTTCAACGCCAGAACAGAGCACCATTCTGGCGCTGAACGCCAGAAACAAGCAACATCCTAGCGCTGAACGCCAAGAATGTGCCTGGAGGAGACAAGCTGGCGTTAAACGCCAGCAACAAGCATGAAACTGGCGTTCAACGCCAGAAACATGCATTACATGGGCGTTGAACGCCCAGAACGTGCACCAATGGGCGTTTGAACGCCAGAATGATGCACGGAGGCAATTTACATGCCTATATGGTGAAGGAATGGTATTTCTTTTCACCTTAGGATCTGTGGACCCTACAGGATCACCTCAGGATCTGTGGACCCCACAGGATCCCCACCTAATATATTCCCACTTTACCTCCTAATCCTATTTTTGTGATTTGTATTCCCCATGTCACAAAACCCAACACTCCTCACCAATCACTTCAATTCCTCTTCCCAAATTACCCCATTCACCATTCACATCAACCCTCTCTTCCCCATAAACCCCACCTACCTTCATAAAATTCAAATTCAATTTCCCACCCATTCCCACCCAAATTGGCCGAACACCCACCCTCCCTCTCCCTATAAATACCCTTTCTTTCTCCTTCATTTTCACACAACACAAACCCCATCTTCTCCCACATAGCCGAACCTACTTCTTTCCCTTTCTACCATCTTCTCTTCTTCTTCTTCTACTCTTCTTTTCTTTCTTGCTCGAGGGCGAGCAAAATTTTAAGTTTGGTGTGGTAAAAGCATAAGCTTTTTGTTTTTCCATTACCATCAATGGCACCTAAGGCCGGAGTATCCTCTAAAAAAGGGAAAGGGAAGACAAAAGCTTCCACCTCCGAGTCATGGGAGAAGGAAAGATTCATCTCCAAAAGCCATCAAGACCACTTCTATGATGTTGTGGCAAAGAAGAAGGTGATCCCCGAGGTCCCTTTCAAGCTCAAAAAGAATGAGTATCCGGAAATCCGACATGAAATCCAAAGAAGAGGTTGGGAAGTCATAACCAACCCCATGCAACAAGTCAGAATCCTAATGGTTCAAGAGTTCTATGCCAATGCATGGATCACTAGGAACCATGATCAAAGTATGAACCCGAATCCAAAGAACTATCTCACAATGGTTCGGGGGAAATACTTAGATTTTAGTCCGGAAAATGTGAGGTTGGCGTTTCACCTACCCATGATGCAAGGTGATGAACGCCCCTACACTAGAAGGGTCAACTTTAATCAAAGGTTGGACCAAGTCCTAATGGACATATGTGTGAAAGGAGCTCAGTGGAGAATAGACTCCAAAGGCAAGCCAGTTCAACTAAGAAGACTGGATCTCAAGCCTGTGGCTAGAGGATGGTTGGAATTCATCCAAAGATCCATCATTCCTACTAGCAACCGATCTGAAGTTACTGTGGATCGGGCCATCATGATCCATAGCATCATGAGTGGAGAGGAAGTAGAAGTTCATGAGGTCATCTCCAATGAACTCTACAAAATAGCTGACAAGCCTTCACCCATGGCACGGCTAGCCTTCCCTCACCTTATTTGCCATCTATGTTACTCAGCTGGAGTTATCATAGAAGGAGATGCCTCCATTGAAGAAGACAAGCCCATCACCAAGAAGAGGATGGAGCAAGCAAGAGAAGCTCCTCACGGCCCTCAAGAAGTGCATGAGGAAGCTCATCATCAACAAATTCCTGAGATGCCTCAAGGAATGCACTTTCCTCCCAACAACTATTGGGAGCAACTCAATACCTCCTTAGAAGATTTGAGCCACAATGTGGAACAATTAAGGGTGGAACATCATGAGCACTCGATCATTCTCCAAGAAATAAGGGAAGATCAAAGAGCAATGAGGGAGGAGCAACAAAGGCAAGGAAGGGACATAGAAGAGCTTAAGGACATTGTTGGACCTTCAAGAAGAAGACGCCACTAAAGGTGGATTCATTCCTTGTTCTTTATTTCTTTCTGTTTTCGGTTTTTAATTATTGTGTTTATCTATGTTTTGTGTCTCTACTTCATGATCATTAGTATGTAACCATGCCTTAAAGCTATGAATAAAATCCATTAATCCTTCACTCTCTTAAATGAAAAATGTTTTAATTCAAAAGAACAAGAAGTACATGAATTTCGAATTTATCATTGAATTTAATTTAGTTATATTGATGTGGTGACAATACTTTTTGTTCTCTGAATGAATGCTTGAACAGTGCATATGTCTTTTGATCTTGTTGTTTATGAGTGTTAAAATTGTTGGCTCTTGAAAGAATGATGAACAAAGAGAAATGTTATTGATGATCTGAAAAAAAAAATCATGAAATTGATTCTTGAAGCAAGAGAAAGCAGTGAAAAAGGAAGCTTGCGAAAAAAAAATAGAAAGAAAAAGAAGGAGTAGTAGAAAAAGCCAATAGCCCTTAAAACCAAAAGGCAAGGGTAAAAAGGATCCAAGGCTTTGAGCATCAATGGATAGGAGGGCCCAAGGAAATTAAATTCAGGCCTAAGCGGCTAAATCAAGCTGTCCCTAACCATGTGCTTGTGTCATGAAAGTCCAAGTGAAAAGCTTGAGACTAAGTGGTTAAAGTCATGATCCAAAGCAAAAGAGTGTGCTTAAGAGCTCTGGACACCACTAACTGGGGACTCTAGCAAAGTTGAGTCACAATCTGAAAAGGTTCACCCAGTTATGTGTCTGTGGCATTTGTGTATCCGGTGGTAATACTGGAAAACAAAGTGCTTAGGGCCACGGCCAAGACTCATAAGTAGCTGTGTTCAAGAATCAACATGCTTAACTAGGAGAGTCAATAACACTATCCGAAATTCTAAGTTCCCAGAGACGCCAATCACTCTGAACTTCAAAGGAAAAAGTGAGATGCCAAAACTGTTCAGAAGCAAAAAAAGCTACAAGTCCCGCTCATCTAATTAAATTAATATTCATTGATATTCTGGAATTTATAGTATATTCTCTTCTTTTATCCTATTTGATTTTCAGTTGCTTGGGGACAAGCAACAATTTAAGTTTGGTGTTGTGATGAGCGGATAATTTATACGCGTTTTGGCATTGTTTTTAGGTAGTTTTTAGTAAGTTTGAGCTACTTTTAGGGATGTTTTCATTAGTTTTTATGTTAAATTCACATTTCTGGACTTTACTATGAGTTTGTGTGTTTTTCTTTGATTTCAGGTAAATTCTGACTGAAATTGAGGGATTTGAGCAAAACTCTGAAGAAGGCTGACAAAAGGACTGCTGATGCTGTTGGAATCTGACCTCCCTGCACTCGAAATGGATTTTCTGGAGCTACAGAACTCCAATTGGCGCGCTCTCAACGGCGTTGGAAAGTAGACATCCAGAGCTTTCCAGCAATATATAATAGTTCATACTTTATTCGGAGAAAGACGACGTAACTTGGCGTTGAACGCCAAGTTCATGCTGCTGTCTAGAGTTAAACGCCAGAAAAACGTCATGATCCGGAGTTGAACGCCCAAAACACGTCATAACTCGAAGTTCAACTCCAAGAGAAGCCTCAGCTCGTGGATTGATCAAGCTCAACCCAAACATACACCAAGTGGGCCCCGGAAGTGGATTTAGGCATCAATTACTTACTCATGTAAACCCTAGGAGCTAGTTTATTATAAATAGAACTTTTATCTATTGTATTAGACATCTTTTTACAGTTGAATCTTTTGACAGTTTAATCTCTTGAATATTCGGTCACTTGATCATGGAGAGGGCTGGCCATTCGGCCATGCCTGAACCTCTTTCACTTATGTATCTTCAACGGTGGAGTTTCTGCACACCATAGATTAAGGGTGTGGAGCTCTGCTGTACCTCAAAGTATTAATGCAATTCTATTGTCTTTTATTCAATTCTCTCTTATTCTTATTCCAAGATATTCATTCGTACCCAAGAACATGATGAATGTGATGATAAGTAACCCTCATTATCATTCTCACTTATGAACGCACGTGATTGACAACCACTTTCGTTCTACATGCAACAAGAGCTTGAATGTGTATCTCTTAGATTCCCCAACAGAATCTTCGTGGTATAAGTTAGATAGATGGCGGCATTCATGAGGATCCGGAAAGTCTAAACCTTGTCTGTGGTATTCCGAGTAGGATTCTATGATGGAATGACTGTGACGAGCTTCAAACTCCTGAAGGCTGGGCGTGATGACAAGCGCAAAAGAATCAAGGGATTCTATTCCAACCTGATTGAGAACCGACAGATGATTAGCCGTGCTGTGACAGAGCATAGGAACGTTTTCACTGAGAGGATGGGATGTAGCCATTGACAACGGTGATGCCCTACATACAGCTTGCCATGGAAAGGAGTAAGAAGGATTGAGTTGAAGCAATGGGAGAGCAGGCGTCCTTGAGCCATTCAGCATCTCCATTCGCTTATCTGAAATTCCCACCAATGAATCTGCATGAGTATTCTATCCTTTTTATTATTTATTTTCTTATTTCTATTTTCGGAAACCCATAAACAAATTTAATCTGCCTAACTGAGATTTACAAGGTGACCATAGCTTGCTTCATACCAACAATCTCTGTGGGATCGACCCTTACTCACGTAAGGTATTACTTGGATGACCCAGTACACTTGCTGGTTAAGTTGAACGGAGTTATGATCACACCAGGGATTATTAAGATCCCAATTTATCACACCATGATCTCTTTGGGGTATTTTTGATTTCATACAAATACAAAGAGACCAACTTTGAGGATCACAATTTCGTCCACCACCCATAGTAGAAGATGTCTAACTGTACCCACTCTGAAAACATTTCAGAGGGACATTTTCTTAGCATACCTCTATACCTCTCCCAAGCATTATAAAGGGATTCATTATCCTCTTGTTTAAAGCCTTGGATGTCCAGCCTTAGCTGTGTCATCCTCCTTGGAGGGTAAAAGTGATTCAGGAATTTGTCTGATAACTGTTTCCATGTCTTTATGCTTGCTGTAGGTTGGTTATTCAACCACCTCTTAGCTTGATCTTTTACAGTAAATGGAAACAATAATAGTCTGTAAACATCCTGATCCACCTCTTTATCACGTACTGTGTCAGCAATTTGCAAGAACTGTGCCAGAAACTCAGTAGGTTCTTCTTGTGGAAGACCAGAATACTGGCAGTTTTGCTGCACTATTATAATGAGTTGAGGATTTAGCTCAAAGCTGCTTGCTTTGATGGGAGGTGTACAGATGCTACTCCCATATACAACTGTAATGGGGTTAGCATATGACCCCAGAGTCCTTCTGGACTGTTCAATTCCACTTAGGTCCATGATGGATAAAGGGAAATGATATGGATTGCAAGTAGATAATTTTTTTTAAAATGACCGAAAATAATAAAATAAAACAAAAGGAAAATAAAATAAAATGTCGAAAACTAAAAGAAAAATAAAATCAAAGCAAATTGAAAACTAAATCAATCAACTAATTAAAAAGATTTTGGAATTGGCAATTAAAAAGATATGATTGAAAATTATTCTGAAAAAGATTTGATTTTTTTTTTGAAAAGAGGAAAGAGAAAAACAACAAAATGACACCAAACTTAAAATTTTTAGAAAATCAAACACTAATTTTCGAAAATTTTAAAGGAAAAACACAAAGAGGACACCAAACTTAGAATTTTTAAGGATAAAAAAAGGGACTAAGGACATGCAAATTTGAAAATTAAAAGAAAAACAGAAGCATGCAATTGACACCAAACCTAAAATATGAAACTAAACTCAAATATAAGACTCTAAACCAACAAAAATAAAACAGTCCTAATCTAAGCAACAAGATAAGCCGTCAGTTGTCCAAACTCGAACAATCCCCGGCAACGGCGCCAAAAACTTGGTGCACGAAATTGCAATCACACTTTTGCAATTCCGCACAACTAACCAGCAACTGCACTGGGTCGTCCAAGTAATACCTTACGTGAGTAAGGGTCGATCCCACGGAGATTGTCGGCTTGAAGCAAGCTATGGTTATCTTGGAACTCTTCGTCAGGATAGCAATAATTATCAGGGTTGATTGTGAAAAGTAAAAGAACATGAAATAAGTACTTGTTTTGCAGTAATGGAGAACAGGTTGAGGTTTTGGAGATGCTCCATCTTCGGAATCTCTGCTTTCCTACTGTCTTCTTCTTCAAGCACGCAAGGCTCCTTCCATGGCAAGCTGTATGCAAGGGTTTCACCGTTGTCAGTGGCTACCTCCCATCCTCTCAGTGGAAATGTTCAACGCACCCTGTCACGGCACGGCTATCCAGCTGTCAGTTCTCGATCATGTCGGAATAGAATCCAGTGATTCTTTTGCGTCTGTCACTAACGCCCCACAATCCCGAGTTTGAAGCTCGTCATAGTCATTCAATCATTGAATCCTACTCAGAATACCACAGACAAGGTTTAGACCTTCCAGATTCTCTTGAATGCCGCCATCAATTCTAGCTTATACCACGAAGATTCCGGTTAAAGGAATCCAAGAGATATCTACTCAATCTAAGGTAGAACGGAGGTGGTTGTCAGGGACACGTTCATAGTTGAGAATGATGATGAGTGTCACGGATCATCACATTCATCAGGTTTAGGAACAAGTGATATCTTAGAATGGAAGCAAGCATGATTGAATGAAAAACAGTAGTAATTGCATTAATCCATCAAGACACAGCAGAGCTCCTTACCCCCAACCATGGGGTTTAGAGACTCATGCCGTATGAAGTACACAAAGAAATGTGTAAAGTGTCATGAGGTCCAGATACAATGTCAAAAGATCCTATTAATAGTAAGCTAGTAACCTAGGGTATACAGAAATGAGTAAATAACGTAAAAATCCACTTCTGGGTCCACTTAGTGTGTGCTTGGGCTGAGCATTGAAGCTTTCATGTGTAGAGACTTTTTCTGGAGTTAAACGCCAGCTTTCATGCCAGTTTGGGCGTTTAACTCCAATTTTTATGCCAGTTCCAGCGTTAAACGCTGGGAATTCTGAGGCTGATTTACAATGCCAGTTTGGGCCATCAAATCTCGGACAAAGTATGGACTATTATACATTGCTGGAAAGCCCAGGATGTCTACTTTCCAACGCCGTTAAGATCGTGCCAATTGGGCTTTTGTAGCTCCAGAAAATCCACTTTAAATGCAGGGAGGTCAGAATCCAACAGCATGTGCAACCCTTTTCAGCCTCTAAATCAGATTTTTGCTCAGGACCCTCAATTTTAGCCAGAAAATACCTGAAATCACAGAAAAACACACAAACTCATAGTAAAGTCCAGAAAAGTGAATTTTAACTAAAAACTAATAAAAGCATACTAAAAACTAACTAAAATATACTAAAAACATACTGAAAACAATGCCAAAAAGCGTATAAATCATCCGCTCATCAATGCCCCAGAAAGCTTCTGATTGCTTTAACATTGGCAGCTGGTGGTAATTTTTCAATTACCTCTACCTTTGCTTTATCCACTTCTATTCCTTTGCTTGAAATTTTATGCCCAAGGACAATTCCTTCAGTCACCATAAAGTGACATTTCTCCCAGTTTAAGACCAGGTTAGTCTCTTGGCACCTTTTCAGGACAAGGGCTAGATGGTTAAGACAGGAGTTGAATGAGTCTCTATATACTGAGAAGTCATCCATGAAAACTTCTAGGAATTTCTCCACCATATCAGAAAAGATGGATAGCATGCATCTCTGAAAAGTTGCAGGAGCATTACATAGACCAAAAGGCATTCTTCTGTAGGCAAACACGCCAGAAGGGCAAGTGAATGCTGTTTTCTCTTGGTCCTGAGGATCTACTGCAATTTGGTTGTAACCTGAATAGCCGTCCAAAAAGTAGTAATAATCATGACCAGCTAGTCTTTCTAGCATTTGGTCTATGAATGGTAAAGGAAAATGATTCTTTTTGGTGGCTGTATTGAGCCTTCTATAGTCAATACACATACGCCACCCTGTAACTGTTCTTGTAGGAACTAGTTCATTCTTTTCATTATGAACCACTGTCATGCCTCCCTTCTTGGGGACAACTTGGACAGGGCTTACTCAGGGGCTATCAAAAATAGGATAAATAATCCCAGCCTCTAGTAATTTAGTGACCTCTTTCTGCACCACCTCCTTCATGGCTGGATTTAGCCTCCTTTGTGGTTGAACCACTGGTTTGGCATCATCCTCCAATAGGATCTTGTGCATGCGTCTTGCTGGGCTAATGCCCTTAAGATCACTTATGGACCACCCAAGAGCTGTCTTGTGTGTCCTTAGCACTTGAATTAGTGCTTCCTCTTCTCGTGAATTTAAAGTAGAGCTTATGATCACTGGAAAAGTGTCACCCTCTCCCAGAAATGCATATTTCAGAGATGATGGTAGTGGTTTGAGCTCAGGTTTGGGAGGCTTATCCTTTTCCTGAGGAATTTTCAAAAATTCTTTTATTTCCTTTGGTTCCTCCTGATTAGGCTGAACATCCTTGAAGATGTCCTCTAGCTCTGATTCCAGACTTTCAGCCATATTGATCTCTTCCACTAAAGAGTCAATAATATCAGTGCTCATGCTGTCATTTGATGTGTCTGGATGCTGCATAGCCTTGACAGCATTTAACTTGAACTCATCCTCATTGACTCTCAGGGTTACTTCCCTTTTTTTACATCAATAAGAGTTCGTCCAGTTGCTAGGAAAGATCTTCCTAGAATGAGAGATGCACTCTTGTCCTCCTCCATTTCCAACACTACAAAGTCAGTTGGAAAGGCAAATGGCCCAACCTTGACAATCATGTCCTCAATTATGCCTGATGGATATTTAATGGAGCCATCAGCAAGTTGGAGACATATCCGGGTTGGTTTGACTTCTTCAGTCAACCCAAGCTTTCTGATAGTGGATGCATGTATTAGATTGATACTTGCTCCAAGGTCACACAGGGCTGTCTTGGTGCAAGCACCTTCTAATGTGCATGGTATCATAAAGCTTCCTGGATCTTGAAGCTTTTCTGGTAAGCTTTTCAGAATGACTGCACTGCATTCTTCAGTGAGAAACACTTTTTCAGTTTCTCTCCAATCCTTCTTATGACTTAAGATCTCTTTCATGAACTTAGCATAAGAAGGTATTTGCTCAAGTGCCTCTGCAAACGGAATCTTTATTTCAAGAGTCCTTAGATAGTCTGCAAAGCGGGCAAATTGCTTATCCTGTTTCGCTTGGCGGAGTTTCTGAGGATAAGGCATCTTGGCTTTGTATTCTTCAACCTTAGTTGCTGCAGGTTTATTCCCTACAGAGGTGGTTGGAGAAGCCTTTTTAAAGGGGTTACTATCAGCACTCTCAGGTGTCTGATTCCTCATTGGCGTTTGAACGCCAAGATTGAGTGAGGAATGGGCGTTTAACGCCAACTTTTCCCCCTTTTCTGGCGTTTGAACGCCAGAACTAGGCAGGGAATGGGTGTTTAACGCCAGCTTTTCCCCCCTTTCTGGCGTTTGAACGCCAGGAGCATTCCTCTCTGGGCTCTTACTGTCCTCAGAGGGATTTAGGGCAGTGGTTTGGTTATCCTCTGTCAATTGTTCCTTTCTTGGCTTTTTGCTACTTTGAGCAGTGTTATTCAATGTCTTCCCACTCCTCAGTTGAATTGCTTGGCATTCTTCTGTTATCTGTTTAGATAATTGCTGTTTTGTCTGATTCAACTGTGATTCTATGTTCTTGTTAGCAATTTTAGTTTCTTGGAGCATCTCTTTAAATTCTGCTAATTGTTTTGTCATCAGGATTAGTTGCTGATTAAGCTCAATAATTTGTTCTTGAGGATTATGATCAGTGGCTACTGCCATAGCTTCTTCTTTTGTAGAGGGCTCACTGCTAGAGTACAAATGTTGATTTCTAGCAACAGTATCTATGAGTTCTTGAGCCTCTTCAATCGTCTTCCACATATGTATAGATCCACCAGCTGAGTGGTCTAGAGACATCTGAGCTTTTTCTGTAAGCCCATAGTAGAAGATGTCTAACTGTACCCACTCTGAAAACATTTCAGAGGGGCATTTTCTTAGCATACCTCTATACCTCTCCCAGGCATTATAAAGGGATTCATTATCCTCTTGTTTAAAACCTTGGATGTCCAGCCTTAGCTGTGTCATCCTTTTTGGAGGGTAAAATTGATTCAGGAATTTGTCTGATAACTGTCTCCATGTTTTTATGCTTGCTGTGGGTTGGTTATTCAACCACCTCTTAGCTTGATCTTTTACAGCAAATGGAAACAGTAATAATCTGTAGACATCCTGATCTACCTCTTTATCACGTACTGTGTCAGCAATTTGTAAGAATTATGCCAGAAACTCAGTAGGTTCTTCCTGTGGAAGACCGGAATACTAGCAATTTTGCCATATGCAGCTGTAATGGGGTTAGCATATGACCCCAGAGTCCTTCTGGATTGCTCAATTCCACTTAAGTCCATGATGGAGAAAGGGAATATGATATGGATTCTAAGTAAAGTAATTTTTTTTATTTTAATTAAAAGTGACCGAAAAAAACAAAATAAAATAAATGGAAAATAAAGTAAAATTTCGAAAACTAAAAGGAAATAAGATCACAGCAAATTGAAAACTAAATCAATTAATAAAAAAAGATTTTGAAATTAGCAATTGAAAGGATATGATTGAAAATTACTTTGAAAAAGATTTGATTTTTTTTGAAATGAGGAAAGAGAAAAACAACAAAATGACACCAAACTTAAAAGTTTTAGAAAATCAAACACAAATTTTTGAAAATTTTAAAGGAAGACACAAAGAAGACACCAAACTTAGAATTTTAAAGATCAAGAAAGGACAAAGAACATGCAAATTCGAAAAATTAAAAGAAAACAAAAGCATGCAATTGACACCAAACTTAAAATATGAAACTAAACTCAAATAAAAGACTCTAAACCAACAAAGAAAAAATAAAACAGTCCTAATCTAAGCAACAAGATAAACCGTCAGTTGTCCAAACTCGAACAATCCCCGGCAACGGCGCCAAAAACTTAGTGCACGAAATTGCAATCACACTTTTGCAATCCCGCACAACTAACCAGCAAGTGCACTGGGTCCTCCAAGTAATACCTTACGTGAGTAAGGGTCGATCCCACGGAGATTGCCGGCTTGAAGCAAGCTATGGTTATCTTGTAACTCTTAGTCAGGATATCAATAATTATCAGGTTTAGTTGTGAAAAGTAAAAGAACATGAAATAAGTACTGGTTTTGCAGTAATGGAGAACAAGTTGAGGTCTCGGAGATGCTCTATCTTCTAAATCTCTGCTTTCCTACTGTCTTCTTCTTCAAGCACGCAAGGCTCCTTCCATGGCAAGCTGTATGTAGGGTTTCACCGTTGTCAATGGCTACCTCCCATCCTCTCAGTGAAAATGTTCAACGCGCTCTGCCATAGCACGGCTAATCATCTATCAGTTCTCAATCAGGTTGGAATAGAATCCAGTGATTCTTTTGCATCTGTCATTAACGCCTAGCCCTCAGGAGTTTGAAGCTCGTCACAGTCATTCAATCCTTGAATCTTACTCAGAATACCACAGACAAGGTTTAGACCTTCCAGATTCTCTTGAATGCCGCCATCAATTCTAGCTTATACCACGAAGATTCTGATTAAGGAATCCAAGAGATATTCACTCAATCTAAGGTAGAACGGAGGTGGTTGTCAGGCACACGTTCATAGGTGAGAATGATGATGAGTGTCACGGATCATCACATTCATCAAGTTTAGGAACAAGTGATATCTTAGAATAGAAGCAAGCGTGATTGAATGAGAAACAGTAGTAATTGCATTAATTCATCAAGACACAACAGAGCTCCTCACCCCCAACCATGGGATTTAGAGACTCATGCCATAGAGGATACAATAAGAAACGTGTAATGTGTCATGAGGTAAAGATACAATGTCAAAAGGTCCTATTAATAGTGAACTAGTAACCTAGGGTACACAGAAATGAGTAAATGACGTAAAAATCCACTTTTGGGGTCAACTTGGTGTGTGCTTGGTCTGAGCATTGAAGCTTTCATGTGTAGAGACTTTTTCTGGAGTTAAACACCAGCTTTTGTGCCAGTTTGGGCGTTTAACTCCAATTTTTGTGCCAGTTCCGGCGTTAAACGTCGGGAATTCTGAAGCTGATTTGCAACGCCGGTTTGAGCTATCAAATCTCGGGCAAAGTATGAACTATTATACATTGATGGAAAGCCCAGGATGTCTACTTTCTAACGAAATTGAGAGCGCGCCAATTGGGATTCTGTAGCTCCAGAAAATCTACTTCGAGTGCAGGGAGGTCAGAATCCAACAGCATCTGCAGTCCTTTTTCAGCCTCTGAATCAGATTTTTGCTCAGGTCCCTCAATTTCAGCCAGAAATTACTTGAAATCACAAAAAAACACACAAACTAATAGTAAAGCCCAGAAAAGTGAATTTTAAATAAAACTAATAAAAATACTAAAAACTAACTAAAATCTACTAAAAACACACTGAAAACA
The DNA here is from genome assembly GCF_003086295.3 of Arachis hypogaea. Lineage (NCBI taxonomy): Eukaryota > Viridiplantae > Streptophyta > Magnoliopsida > Fabales > Fabaceae > Arachis > Arachis hypogaea. The sequence goes on along the minus strand of NC_092039.1, from coordinate 82,878,956 downwards.
GTGCCAAAAAGCGTATAAATTATCCGCTCATCATCCTCCTCAATGGGGATGTCTCCTTCTATGATGACTCCAGCTGAGTAACATAGATGGCAAATAAGATGAGGAAAAGCTAGCCTTGCTAGGGTAGAGGGCTTTTCGGCTATTTTGTAGAATTCAAGGGAGATGACTTCATGAACTTCTACTTCCTCTCCATTCATGATGCTATGAATCATGATGGCCCGATCCACAGTAACTTCAGATCGGTTGCTAGTGGGGATGATGGAGCGTTGGATGAACTCCAACCATCCTCTAGCCACAGGCTTGAGGACCAGTCTTCCTAATTAAACCGGCTTGCCTTTGGAGTCTCTTTTCTATTGAGCTCCTTCAACACATATGTCCCTAAGGACTTGGTCCAACCTTTGATCAAAGTTGATCCTTCTTGTGTAGGGGTGTGCATCTCCTTGCATCATGGGCAAGTTGAATGCCAACCTCACATTTTCCAGACTAAAATCTAAGTATTTCCCCTAAACCATTGTAAGATAGTTCTTTGGATTCGGATTCATACTTTGATCATGGTTCCTAGAGATCTATGCATTGGCATAGAACTCTTGAACCATTAGGATTCCGACTTGTTGGATGGGATTGGTTAGAACTTCCCAACCTCTTCTTTGGATCTCATGTCGGATTTCCGGATACTCATTTTTCTTGAGTTTGAAAGGGACCTCGGGGATCACCTTCTTCTTGGCCACAACATCATAGAAGTGGTCTTGATGGGCTTTGGAGATGAATCTCTCCATCTCCCATGACTCGAAGGTGGAAGCTTTTGTCTTCTCTTTCCTTTTTCTAGAGGTTTCTTCGGCCTTAGGTGCCATTAATGATAATGGAAAAACAAAAAAGCTTATGCTTTTACCACACCAAACTTAGAGAAAAGTGTATTCGGCCAAGGTATAGGAGAGAGAGTTGTGTTGTGTGAAAATTAAGGAGAATAGAGGGGTTTATATAGTGAGGGGAGAGGGAGTATGTTTGGCTATTTAGGGTGGGTTTGGGTGGGAAAGAAATTTGAATTTTGAAGGTAGGTGGGGTTTATGGGAAAGAGTGGATAGATGTGAGTGGTGAAGGGGGTAATTGGGAAGAGAGATTGAGGTGATTAGTGAAGGGTTTTGGGGAAGAGTGTTTTATTGGAAAGAGAGGATGAATGTTGAGAAGAGGGGAGAATATGGTAGGTGGGGATTCTGTGGGGTCCACAGATCCTGAGATGATCTTGTGGGGTCCACAGATCTTGAGATGTCAAGGATTTATATCCCTGCACCAATTAGGCATGTAAAATGCCTTTGCATGCAATTCTGGCGTTTAAACGCCGAAGTGATGCATGTTCTGGGCGTTTGATGCCCATGTGCAGCATGTTTCTGGCGTTGAACGCCAGTTCCATGCTTGTTTCTGGCGTTCAGCGCCAGCTCTCCTCAGGGTGCATTCCTGGTGTTTGAAAGCCAGGATGTTGCTTGTTTCTGGAATTCAACGCCAGATCCATGCTCTGTTCTGGCGTTGAATGCCAGCCAGATGCTCCTTACTGGCGTTTAAACGCCAGTAAGTCCTTCCTCCAGGGTGTGATTTTTCTTTTGCTATTTTTTTCTGTTTTTAATTTTAATATTTTTTCATGACTCCACATGATCATGAACCTAATAAAACATAAAAGAACAATGAAAATAAAATAAAATTAGATAAATAAAAATTGGGTTGCCTCCTAATAAGCGCTTCTTTAATGTCAGTAGCTTGACAGTGGGCTCTCATAGAGCCTCACAGGTGATCAGGTCAATGTTGTGGACTCCCAACACTAAACATAGAGTTTGGATGTGGGGATTCAACACCAAACTTAGAGTTTGGCTGTGGCCTCCCAACACCAAACTTAGAGTTTGATTGTGGGGGCTCTGTTTGACTCTATACTGAGAGAAGCTCTGCATGCTTACTCTCCCTTGTTACAGAAGGATAGCCTGTGCCTTAAACACAAGGTAGTTCCCATTCAATTGAAGGACTAATTCTCCTTTGTTAACATCTATCACAGCTTCTGTTGTGGCTAGGAAAGGTCTTCCAAGGATGATGCATTCATCCTCCTCCTTCCTAGTGTCTAAGATTATAAAATCAGCAGGAATGTAAAGGCCTTTAACCTTTACTAACACGTCCTCTACTAATCCATAAGCTTGTCTTACTGACTTGTCTGCCAATTATAATGAGAATAAGGCAGGCTGTACCTCAATGATCCCCAGCTTCTCCATCACAGAGAGTGGCATAAGATTTATGCTTGACCCTAGGTCACACAGAGCCTTTTCAAAGGTCATGGTGCCTATGGTACAGGGTATTAAGAATTTGCCAGGATCTTGTCTCTTTTGAGGTAAGGTTTGCTGAACCCATGTATCTAGTTCACTGATGAGCAATGGAGGTTCACTTTCCCAAGTCTTATTACCAAATAACTTGGCATTCAGCTTCATGATGGCTCCTAGATATTGAGAAACTTGCTCTCCAGTTACATCTTCATCCTCTTCAGAGGAAGAATAATCTTCAGAGCTCATGAATGGCAGAAAGAGATTTAATGGAATCTCTATGGTCTCTATATGAGACTCAGATTCCTTTGGATCATCAATAGGGAACTCCTTTCTGCTTGAGAGACGTCCCATGAGATCTTTCTCATTGGGATTCATGTCCTCTTCCTCCTTCTAGCATTCGGCCATGTTGAGTATATCGATGGCCTTGTACTCTCTCTTTGGATTCTCTTCTGTATTGCTTGGGAGAGTACTAGGAGGGGTTTCAATGATTTTCTTACTCAGCTGGCCCACTTGTGCCTCCAGATTTCTGATGGAGGACCTTGTTTCACTCATGAAACTTAAAGTGGCCTTAGACAGATCAGAGACTAAATTTGCTAACTTAGAGGTATTCTGTTCATAATTCTCTATCTGTTGCTGAGAAGATGATGGATAAGGCTTGGTATTGCTAAGCCTATTTCTTCCACCATTATTAAAGCCTTGTTGAGGCTTTTGTTGATCCTTCCATGAGAGATTTGGATGATTTCTCCATGATGAATTATAGGTGTTTCCATAAGGTTCACCCATATAATTTACTTCTGCTATTGCAGGGTTCTCAGGATCATAAGCTTCTTCTTCAGAATATGCCTCTTTAGTACTGTTGGATGTATTTTGCCATCCATTCAGACTTTGAGAAATCATGTTGACTTGCTGAGTCAACATTTTGTTCTGAGCCAATATGGTATTCAGAGCATCAATTTCAAGAACTCCCTTCCTTTGAGGCGTCCCATTATTCACGGAATTCCTCTCAGAAGTGTACATGAATTGGTTATTTGCAACCATGTTAATAAGTTCTTGAGCTTCTGCAGACGTTTTCTTTAGGTGAATGAATCCGCCTGCAGAATGGTCCAGTGACATCTTAGAGAACTCAGATAGACCATAATAGAATATATCTATCATGGTCCATTCTGAAAACATGTCAGAAGGACATCTTTTGGTCATCTGCTTGTATCTTTCCCAAGCTTCATAGAGGGATTCACCATCTTTTTGTTTAAAGGTCTGAACATCCACTCTAAGCTTGCTCAGCTTTTGAGGAGGAAAGAACTTAGCCAAGAAGGTCGTGACCAGCTTATCCCAGGAGTCCAGGCTATCTTTAGGTTGAGAGTCCAACCATGCTCTAGCTCTGTCTCTTACAGCAAAAGAAAAAAGCATGAGCCTGTAGACTTCAAGATCTACTCCATTAGTCTTAACAGTCTCACAGATCTGCAAGAAATCAGTTAAGAACTGGTAGGGATCTTCTGATGGAAGTCCATGAAACTTGCAGTTATGTTGCATTAGAGCAACTAATTGAGGTTTCAGCTCAAAATTGTTGGCTCTAATGGCAGGAATTGAGATGCTTCTTCCATCAAACTTGGAAGTAGGTGTAGTGTAATCACCAAGCATCCTCCTTGCATTATTGTTGTTGGGTTCAGCTGCCATCTCCTTTTCTTGTTCAAAAATTTCAGCAAGGTTGTCTCTGGATTGTTGTAATTTAGCTTCTCTTAGTTTCCTCTTCAGAGTCCTTTCAGGTTCTGGATCAGCTTCAACAAGAATGCCTTTTTCCTTGTTCCTGTTCATATGAAAGATAAGAGAACAAGAAAAGAAGAGAAGAGGAATCCTCTATGTTACAGTAAAGAGGTTCCTTATTGTTAGTAGAAGAAGAAAGGGAATAAAGAAAGGAGAATCCAAACAGAAGGGTGAGGATAGGGGTAGTGGTTTGAGATGAAGAGAGGTGAAGAGAAGTGTTAGTAAATAAATAAATAAATAGAAGAAGAGGAGAGGGAAGGAATTTCGAAAATAAATTTTGAAAAAGTAGTTAGTGATTTTCGAAAATTAAAGGTGAGATAGAATTAAAATTAAAATTTAAAACAATTAGTTAATTAAAAAAAGAATTTTTGAAAAAGAGGGAGGTATTTTCGAAAATTAGAGAGAGAGAAAAGTTGTTAGGTGGTTTTGAAAAAGATAAGAAACAAACAAAAAGTCAAATAGTTTGTTGAAAAAGATTTGAAAATCAAATTTGAAAAGATAAGAAGATAAGAAGTTAGAAAAGATATTTTAAAATCAAATTTTTGAAAAAGATAAAATTTTGAAAAAGATATGATAAAAAGATATGATTAAAAAGATATGGTTGGAAAAGATTTAATTTTTAAAATTAAAATTAATTAACTAACAAGAAACTAAAAGTAAGATTCTAGAATTTAAAGATTGAACCTTTCTTAACAAGAAAGTAACAAACTTCAAATTTTTGAACCAATCACATTACATGTTAGTTAAGTTTCGAAAATTTTGAAATAAAATTAAGAAAAGATTTTGAAAAATATTTTAAAAAAATTACATTTTCGAAAATTAAAAAAATGAAAAAGATTTGATTTTTGAAAAAAGTTTTGAAAAGATAAGATTTTTAAAATTTGAAAATTTGACTTGACTTACAAGAAACAACTAATTTTAAAATTTTTTGACTAAGTCAACCCAAATTTCAAAATTTTGAGAGAAAAAGGAAAATATATTTTTTTTATTTTTGAAATTTTAATTATGAGAGAGAAAAACATAACTCACAACATGAAAATTATGAATCAGAACACATAATGCATGCAAGAACACTATCAATGTCAAGATGAACCCCAAGAACACTTTGAAGATCATGATGAACATCAAGAACATATTTTTGAAAAATTTTTGATGCAAAGAAAATATGCAAGACACCAAACTTAGAAATCTTTAATGCTTAGACAATATGAATGCAAAAATGCATATGAAAAACAATAAAAGACACAAAACAAGAAAACATCAAGATCAAACAAGAAGTCTTACCAAGAACAACTTGAAGATCATGAAGAATACCATGAATGCATGAATTTTTGAAAAATAATGCATAAATTTTTTAAAACATGCAATTGACACCAAACTTAAAAATTGACTCAAGACTCAAACAAGAAACACAAAATATTTTTGGTTTTTTTTATGATTTTATGATTTTTTTGGATTTTCTTTTAATTTTTTCGAAAAAACATATAGGAAAAAGAAATTAAGAGATTCAAAATTTTTAATAAGAATTCTAGGAATCTTTCAATGTTAGTCTAAAGCTCCAATCTAAGGGTTGGGCATGGCTTAATAGCCAGCCAGCTTTAGAAGATATAAATCAGGCATGTAACAACTGATATTCCAATTAACTTGCCTCTATGCTGATGGTTTTGAAGCCTCAATCCAATTGAGTTAGACATGGCTTTACAGCCAGCCAAGCTTCAACATACTTTATAAAACACTAGAATTCATTCTTAAAAATTTTGAATAATTTTTCGAAAACAAAGAAAAAATTTTAAAAAATATTTTTGAAAACTTTTTGAAAAGAAAAATAAAAAGAAAATTACCTAATCTGAGCAACAAGATGAACCGTCAGTTGTCCATACTCGAACAATCCCCGGCAACGGTGCCAAAAACTTGGTGCACGAAATTCTGATCATCAACAATGGCTCCAATAACTTGGTAGCGCTCTCAAACATGAATCACACTTAGTCACAACTCCGCACAACTAACCAGCAAGTGTACTGGGTCGTCCAAGTAATACCTTACGTGAGTAAGGGTCGATCCCACAGAGATTGTTGGTATGAAGCAAGCTATGGTCACCTTGTAAATCTCAGTCAGGCGGATAATAGATGGTTATGGATTTTCGAATAATAATAAATAATAAACATAAAATAAAGATAGAGTTACTCATGTAATTCAATGGTGGGAATTTCAGACAAGTGTATGGAGGTGCTGTGTTCCTTCTGAATCTCTGCTTTCCTACTGCTTTTATCTAATCTTTGTCACTCCTTTCTTTGGCAAGCTGTATGTAGGGCATCACCATTGTCAATAGATACATCCTATCCTCTCAGTGAAAATGGTCCAAATGCTCTGTTACAGCACAGCTAATCATCTGTCGGTTCTCAATCATGTTGGAATAGAATCCCTTGATTCTTTTGCGTTTGTCATCATGCCCAACCATCGCGAGTTTGAGGCTCGTCACAGTCATTCAATCCTGGAATCCTACTCGGAATACCACAGACAAGGTTAGACTTTCCGGATTCCCATGAATGCCGCCATCAATTCTAGCTTATATCACGAAGATTCTGATTAAGGAATCCAAGAGATGTGCGCCCGGTCTAAAGTAGAACGGAAGTGGTTGTATTGTCAGTCACGCGTTCATAGGTGAGAATGATGATGAGTGTCACGATCATCACATTCATCATGTTGAAGTGCAACGAATATCTTAGAATAGGACTAGCTGAATTGAATAGAAAATAGTAGTAATTGCATTAAAACTTGAGGTACAGCAGAGCTCCACACCCTTAATCTATGGTGTGTAGAAACTCCATCGTTGAAAATACATAAGTGATGAAGGTCCAGGCATGGCCCAATGGCCAGCCCCCAAAACGTGATCACAGGATCAAAAATACAATTCAGAATCCAGGATCAGTCAAAAGACACTGAATACAATAGTAAAAAGTCCTATTTATACTAGACTAGCTACTAGTGTTTACAGAAGTAAGTAATTGATGCATAAATCCACTTCCGGGGCCCACTTGGTGTGTGCTTGGGCTGAGATTGATCTTTACACGATCTGAGGCTTTTCTTGGAGTTGAACGCCAAGTTGTAACGTGTTTTTGGCGTTCAACTCTGGTTTGTGACGTGTTTCTGGTGTTTGACTCTAGAATGCAGCATGGAACTGGCGTTGAGCGCACGTTTATGTCATCTAATCACGAATAAAGTATGGACTATTATATATTTCTGGAAAGCTCTGGATGTCTACTTTCCAACGCCGTTGAAAACGCGCCATTTGGAGTTCTGTAGCTCCAGAAAAGCTATTTCGAGTGCAGGGAGGTCAGAATCCAACAGCATCAGGAGTCCTTTGTCAGTCTTTTATCAGAGTTTTGCTCAGGTCCCTAAATTTCAGCCAGAAATTACCTGAAATCACAAAAAAACACACAAACTCATAGTAAAGTCCAAAAATGTGAATTTAGCATAAAAACTAATGAAAACATCCCTAAAAGTAGCTAGATCCTACTAAAAACTACCTAAAAACAATGTCAAAAAGCGTATAAATTATCCGTTCATCAGTCGTCTCTCAAGGAATTACAGGGAAGTGTGCTTATAATTGGTTATGGAAAAGTGTATTTTGGTGTTTTGATTAAGGAACAAGAAAAATAAATTGCAAGGGATTAAATTAACAACTAAGAAAAACTCTTGGCAAGGTATGAGAACTGGAAGTCCTATCCTAGTTATCCTTATCAATTATGATGAGAATTGTCCATTCTTCTCACTTAGTCAACCTCTAACTATGAAGGTAAGTCAAGTGGATAAATCAATATGAATCCTCAAGTCCTAGTCAACTCGCAAGGAAAAACTAGAGTTAGTGGGATTCAAGTCGATTAGGAACCTTCAATTAACAACCAACAAAGGAGTTTGATAACTCAAGTGTCACCAATTACTCAATCAAGGCCAAAAGGATGAAAATCTAAATTAAAATCCTCCCAAACATTTTATCAAACACTTGGAAGGCAAAACATAAAAATATAGAAAACTAGCAAGGGAAATAGATCTAACTGCCAATTGCAAGCATCAATAACACAAATCAATGAAGGCAAGAATAACCATAGGGAAAGTAATTGCATTAATATGGGAATTGAATCTAACATCAAAAGTTCACAAACTAAAGTAATAACAATGAGTAGTCAATAAGAGTAGAAGAGAAATCCTAAATCCTAAAAACTAGAGAGAGGAGAGAGCCTCTCTCTAAAATCTACATCTAAAACCTAAAATTATGTGTATGAGAAGTATGATTGAATGAATGATGGATCCCCCCATTCTGTAGTCTCTATTCTGTATTTTTCGAGCTTGGAACTGGGCCAAAAGGAGCCCAGAAATCGCTCCCAGCGCATTTTGCAAATTTCTGCACGTGGCGCATTTCACACGTACACGTAGGTCACGCGTACGCGTCGTTTGGCGAAATTCCTTATCACGCTTATGTGTCAGTCACGCATACGCGTCGCTTGGTGAAATTTCTTGTCACACGTACGCGTCGCTGCCAGCTTCTCAAATCTTCATTTTCTCGTGTTCCTTCCACTTTTGCATGCTTCCTTTCCATCCTCTAAGCCATCCCTGCCCTATAAAGCCTGAAAACACTTAACATACAGATCACGGCATCGAATGGTAACAAAGGGTAATCCAAATTGACAGTTTAAAGGCCTAGGAAACATGTTTTCAACTATATCACAAAATTAAGAGGGAATTGTAAAACCATGCAAATTATATGAATAAGTGAGCAAAGAATTGATAAAAGCCACTCAAATCAGCACAAGATATACCATAAAATAGTGGTTTATCAATCTCCCCATACATAAACATTAGCATGTCCTCATGCTAAACTCAAGAAAAATTATAAAAGAGTGAAGGCAGAATGGTGGAACTTATGCAATGCAACCTATTTAAATGTGAGCTACCTACATGCTAATATGCAATTTCTAATTACTCTCTCTATTTATATATAAACATACATGTGGTCAAATTGAGTCAAATTTCTAAGAAATCATATATGCACAATCACAGGTCTAAATCAAATCAAAACACATCCACAATTGAGTTGGGTTAATCAAAAGAGTTCACAAACTTGCAAGACAAGCAATGATCAAGTATGGATATATGGGAATGAGCAATTGAACCCTCACTGGTAGTGTATATGCACTCTCATCACTCAAGTGTTTGGGGTTAAACCACTCTACTCTTCTCTAGTCATGCTTTCTAAAACTTTGTTCTTCATCTAACTAATCAACAAATATTTAATATACCAATGCATACATCATGAGATCTTTTCAAGGTTGTAATGGGGCTAAGGTGAGGGTAAGGATATATGTATGGCCAAGTGAGCTATAATATGAATCCTTAACTAACCTAAGCTCTCACCTAACATACACACACTCTATATATATGAAATTATTCTTAGTTACCCATAATTCCCACTTTTGCATATTTCACATACTCATGCATCAAATTTTCTTTAATTTCACCATATATGCATTGATCCTTTATTAAACTCAATATTGGGGTATTTTTGTCCCCTATTAATTTTTTTAAAGCAAACATAACATATCAATGCATATGATTTTTCTAATCTCACATGAGTGTGAACCCAAATTCCCAATAGTTAAATAAAGTAGAAACATAACACATTCCCTATTAACCCATGTTCCCACAGTTTCTCACACTTAATTGATACACAATCTCTATCTCAAGCTAACCAAAGATTCATTGGGGTAATTAATTATTTTTCTGCTTAAGGCTAGTAATGTGGTAAAATACATAATAAATGGGGATTAAAAGGCTCAAAGTGGCAAACAAAGGTAAATGAAACGGTGGGCTATTTGGGATAGGTAAGCTGATAACAATTAGTGGCCTCAATCATATGTAAGCATGAATACAATAAATAATGGACATATAGAATGGAACAAAGTAAAGCTTGCAATCATAGAGAAGAAACACACAAGAATAAAGATCATGATTAAATAATGTAATCATGCAATTAAGCTAAAAAACTCACGGGTTGTGTGTTCTTAGCTCAAAACCATATTCCAACTAAATATACATGTCATACAAGTTACCAAAAAGGTTTTAACTCAAATCAATGTGAATCTATAATTGCCTGTTCTGAGAAAGAGATATATTCCCTGAGAATTTCATAAATTGACCAACATTATTTATTATATATATATACTGAATGAGATGTTGTGATTATGAAAAACTAAAGTATTTTAGTTTACTCCCTATTTTCAATTAAACCAAATGCTCATATGCAAAAAGGTAAACTAAGCTCAATAATCCATGTTTTTCCATATCACAACTAACAGACTAAAAGTGCCATTCAAGCTAAATATCTAAGATATGTACAAGATAACAAGAGTACAATAAAGTAGAAATGTGCAATTACTAAAATAAAAATAAAATAAAGCAAAATATAGAATAAAGCAAAATAGGATAAAAGGTCTAAAAATGGTTCACCAAAATAGAATCCGCCAGAGATGGCGAACTCCCCACACTTATATTACAGCATCGTCCGTGATGCTAAAGTCAAGCCGGGTGTGAAGGATCATCGCCTCCTGTAGGATGTGTTGTTGGCTCTGTGGGCTCTGGCTGTGTAGGGGCCTGAGGCTCTGCAGTCTGCTCTGGCTGAGGCTCCTCGTGCTGTGCCTGCTGATGGTCCTCTACCTGTGCATCCTCCTCTTGCTCATCCTCCTCCTCAAAGTGCTCCGAGGGTGTGTTGGGCTCAGAGGGGATGTCAGTATGTCCCGACTTCATCATCAACTTCAGATGCTTATAGTGTCGCTTATTGCGACGCTCAGACCGCTCATAACGCCGCTGGTTGCGGTGCTCCATCTAATCCAGGCACTCAAAGAGGCTGTGCACAAGGTGATAGATAGGCTGAGAGGCGGATGATGGTGCTGTGGAAGCAGGTAGGGCTGAAGGTGCTGAAGGCGTTGCGGAGGATGTGGCTGCACCAGTAGAGGTGGTAATGGCAGGTAATCTGTGGCCTAGAGGGCCAAACTGCTTGCCGTGTGGAATAATCTTCTTGCAGTCGGCAATGGGTGGTCTCTCATCCTCTGGCTTCCGAGGTACCTCAGCTCGGCGAGCCATCTGGGTAATCAGATAAGGGAATGACAGGGTGCCTCAAACATGAACTCTAGACATGTACTTCCTGATGAACCGTGGAAGGTACAGGTCTTTTCCTTCCATGACGCACCAAATAAGGATGATCATAGCAGCTGGCACCTCGGACTCGTGAATGCTAGGCATAACATAATTACTCAGTATTTATTGCCATAGCCTAGCCTCATCATTGAGATAAATAATCTTTATACCACTGGGAGTTACCGTTGACTTACACAGAGCCCATGGAGCATCAGGATCAAAAGCTATGGTGCGCCTGATAGCGTCCCATGAATCTAATAGACTCTTTGGCCTGTTGATAACCATCTTTGTCAGCTGTTTTAGGCTGGAAGTGGAGGATATCCTCTATCACCTCCTCAATGACTAAAATATGCTTTCCCCTAAGCTGCACTGCATCAAGGGTCTTCTTAAAATAGTTGGAATAGAACTTACGGACCCATGATGCGTTTACCTCTATCAGATCTCTTTCCAGAAATACCCAACCTCTCTGTTTGATATGCTCTTCAGTGTACTTTGTTAATTCGGTTGGTATTTGGAGCTTCCGTTCCAAGTAGAGGTGCCATGTGTCTCGAAAGACCAAAAACTTTAGTTCACAGTAACAATTGGCAAATTTAGCTGGGTCAGTTGCAGGCACTAGTTGATCCTTTTTTTCCTGTGGAGTGAAGTTCTTCTCACACCAGGATTCATCCCCTAGAATATCCGACAGAGCGACAGATGACTGTCCTCTTTTCCTTTTACACCGGTGCTGGCCTTAGCTTTGCCCTTTCCTTTCGGATCAGATATCCTGAAAAATAGAAATCCCAGGATATAGATAAACACACAAAGCAGAGAAACAAAAAGGTAAACAAGAGGCAAGCATAATAAGCAAGAGATATACGATAGAAGAATGAAAGTAAAAGCATGAAGTGAGTCATAAAGAGGCAAATTCTTGGAAGAAAAAAAGGTGGGATTCAAAGGAATCAATCAGAAATCACAATCCAAGAATTTATACAATGAAATCTAGAATGCTTGTTTGTTAAGAAGCGACAATTAACATGCCGTGAAAGTGATTAAAAGAGTTAGTTTGAAAAAGGGTGAAACGAAAAAGAAAAGTGAAAAAAATCAGTTTAGTCAAAAGTCAAAGAAGTAGGTTAGAATCAGTGGCATGGTAATGTAGTTCCTAACTAAGAGAAGTGCAAAAGGTTGAGGAACAAGCAAGCTCACTGGTGCACAAAATTGTGATCATCAACAATGGCGCCAAAGACTTGGAGCTCTCAAACGTGAATCACACTTTGTCACAACTTCGCACAACTAACCAGCAAGTGCACTAGGTCATCCAAGTAATAAACCTTACGTGAGTAAGGGTTGATCCCACGAAGATTGTTGGTATGAAGCAAGCTATGGTCATCTTGTAAATCTCAGTCAGGCGGATTCAAATGGTTATAATGGTTTTCGAATATAAAAATAAATAAAGCATAAAATAGAGATAGAGATACTTATGTAAATCATTGGTGGGAATTTCAGATAAGTGTATGGAGATGCTTTGTTCCTTCTGAATATCTGCTTTCCTACTGCTTTCATCCAATCATTCTTACTCCTTTCTATAGCAAGCTGTATGTTAGGTTTCACCGTTGTCAATGGCTACCTCCTATCCTCTTAGTGAAAATGGTCCAAATGCTCTGTCACAGCACGGCTAATCATCTGTCGGTTCTCGATCATATTAGAATAGAATCCAGTGATTCTTTTGCGTTTGTCACTATGCCCAACACTCGCGAGTTTGAAGCTCGTCACAGTCATCCCATCTCAGATGCTACTCAGAATACCACAGACAAGGTTTAGACTTTTCAGATCTTAGAAATGGTCGCCAATAATTCTAGCTTATACCATAAAGACTCCGATCTTTCGGAATGGAGGCTAAGAGATACGCGCTCAATCTAAGGTAGAACGGAAGTGGTTGTCAGGAACGCGTTCATAGGTGAGAATGATGATGAGTGTCACGGATCATCACATTCATCATGTTGAAGTGCAGCAAATATCTTAGAATAAGAATAAGCTAAATTGAATAGAAGAATAATAATAATTGCATTAATACTCGAGGAACAGCAGAGCTCCACACCTTAATCTATGGTGTGTAGAAACTCCACCGTTGAAAATACATAAGTAATGGTCCAGGCATGACCGAATGGCCAGCCCCCATGAAGGTCTAAAATCGCATACACTGATCAAAGATCCATCCAAAGACAAGACGCTTAGTACAATAGTAAAAAGTTCTATTTATACTAAACTAGCTACTAGGGTTTATAGAAATAAGTCTAAGTGCAGAAATCCACTTCTGGGGCCCACTTTGGTGTGTGCTTGGGATGAGCTTGAGCTTTACACGTGTAGAGGCTTCTATTGGGGTTAAACGCTAAGTTGTAACGTGTTTTTGGTGTTTAACTCTGGTTTGTGACGTGTTTCTGGCGTTTTACTCCATAATACAGCATGGAACTGGCGTTGAACGCCAGTTTGTGTCATCTAAACTCAAATAAAATATGTACTATTATATATTGATGGAAAGCACTGGATGTCTACTTTCCAACGCAATTGAGAGCACACCATTTGAAGTTCTGTAGCTCTCGAAATCCATTTCGAGTGGAGGGAGGTCAGAATCCAACAACATCAGTAGTCCTTTTTCAGCCTGAATCAGATTTTTGTTCAGGTCCCTCAATTTCAGCCAGAAAATACCTGAAATCACAGAAAAACACACAATCTCATAGTAAAGTCCAGAAATGTGAATTTTGCATAAAAACTAATAAAAACATCCCTAAAAGTAGCTAGATCATACTAAAAACTACCTAAAAATAATGCCAAAAAGTGTATAAATTATCCTCTCGTCACAACACCAAACTTAAATTGTTGCTTGTCCCCAAGCAACTGAAAATTAAATAGGATAAAAAGAAGAGAATATACTATAAATCTCAAAATATCAATGAATATTAGTTCTAATTAGATGAGCGGGACTAGTAGCTTTTTGTTTCTAAACAGTTTTGGCATCTCACTTTATCCTTTGAAGTTTAGAATGATTGGCATCCATAGGAACTCAGAGTTCAGATAGTGTTATTGATTCTCCTAGTTAAGTATGTTGATTCTTGAACAAGCTACTTTTATGAGTCTTGGCGGTGGCCCTAAGCACTTTGTTTTCTAGTATTACCACCGGATTCATAAATGCCATAGACACATGACTGGGTGAACCTTTTCAGATTGTAACTCAGCTTTGCTAAAGTCCCCAGTTAGAGGTGTCCAGAGCTCTTAAGCACACTCTTTCTGCTTTGGATCACGACTTTAACCACTCTGTCACAAGCTTTTCACTTGGACCTGCATGCCACAAGCACATGGTTAGGGACAGCTTGATTTAGCCGCTTAGGCCTGGATTTTATTTCCTTGGGACCTCCTATCCATTGATGCTCAAAGCCTTGGATCCTTTTTACCCTTGCCTTTTGGTTTTAAGGGCCATTGGCTTTTTCTGCTTGCTTTTTCTTTTTCTTTCTTAATTTTTTTGCCACTTTTTTTTCGCAAGCTTTGTTCTTCACTTCTTTTTCTTGCTTCAAGAATCAATTTCATGATTTTTTAGATCATCAATAACATTTCTCTTTTTCATCATTCTTTCAAGAGCCAACAATTTTAACATTCATAAACAACAAGATAAAAAATATGCACTATTCAAGCATTCATTCAAAAAACAAAAAGTATTGTCACCACATCAATATAATTAAACTAATATCAAGGATGAATTCGAAACTCATGTACTTCTTGTTCTTTTGTATTAAAAATATTTTTCATTTAAGAAAGGTGAAGGATTCATGGAATTATTCATAGCCTTAAGACATAGTTACTAAATACTAATGATCATGTAGTAAAGACTCAAAACATAGACAAATATATAGCATAAAATTGAAAAACAGAGAGATAAGAACAAGGAAGTTAAGGAATGAGTCTAGCTTAATGAGGGTGGCGCCTTCTTCTTGAAGGACCAATGGTGTTCTTGAGCTCCTCTATGTCTCTTCCTTGCCTTTGTTGCTCCTCCCTCACAGCTCTTTGATCTTCTCTAATCTCATTGAGAATGATGGAGTGCTCTTGGTGTTCCACCCTTAATTGGTTCATGTCATGACTCAATACTTCTAGAGAAGTGTTGAGTTGTTTCCAACAGTTGTTTGGAGGAAAATACATCCCTTGAGGCATCTCAGGGATTTCTTTATTATGAGCTTCCTCATGCGTCTCTTGAGATCCATGGTAGGCTCTCTTGTTTGCTCCATCCTCTTCTTAGTGATGGGCTTGTCCTCTTCAATGAGGATGTCTCCTTCTATGACAACTTCAGCTAAGTAGCATAGATGGAAAATGAGATGAGAAAAAGCTAGACTTGCCAAGGTGGAGGGTTTTTCGGCTACTTTGTAGAGTTCTAGAGAGATGACTTCATGAACTTCTACTTCCTCTCCAATCATGATGCTATGGATCATGATGGCCTGATCCACAATTACTTCGGATCGGTTGCTAGTGGGGATGATGGAGCGTTGGATGAACTCCAACCATCCTCTAGCCACAGGCTTAAGGTCCAGTCTTTTCAATTGAACCGGCTTACCTTTTGAGTCTCTTTTCCATTGAGCTCCTTCCACACATATGTCCATGAGGACTTGGTCCAACCTTTGGTCAAAGTTGACCCTTCTAGTGTAGGGGCGTGCGTCTTCTTGCATCATAGGCAAGTTGAATGCCAACCTTACATTTTCTGGACTAAAATCTAGGCATTTCCCCCGAACTATTGTAAGATAATTCTTTGGATTCGGGTTCATACTTTGATCATGGTTCCTAGTGATCCATGCATTGGCATAGAACTCTTGAACCATTAAGATTTTGACTTGTTGAATGGTGTTGGTAAGAACTTCCCAACCCCTTCTTTGGATCTCATGTCAGATCTCCGGATACTCATTTTTCTTGAGCATGAAAGGGACCTCAGGGATCACCTTCTTCTTGGCCACAACTTTATAGAAGTGGTCTTGATGGGCTTTTGAGATGAATCTCTCCATCTCCCATGACTCAGAGGTGGAAGCAATTGCCTTTCCTTTCCTCTTTCTTGAGGTTTCTCTAGCCTTATGTGCCATCAATTGTTATGGAAAAATAAAAAAGCTATGCTTTTACCACACCAAACTTAGAATGTTACTCGTCCTCGAGCAAAAGAAGAAAGAATAGATGAAGAAGAAGAAGAGATGGAGGAGAGGGAGAGTGGTGTAGGTTTCAGCCAAGGGGGAGAAGAGAGGGTAGTGTTGTGTGAAAATGAGGAAGGAGGAAGGGGTTTATATAGTGGAGGGAGAGGGGTTAGAGTTCGGTCATTTAGGGTGGGTTTGGATGGGAAAGAAATTTTGAATTTGAAGGTAGGTGGGGTTTATGGGGAAGAGAGGATGGATGTGAGTGGTGAAGAGGTGATGGGGAAGAGTGATTGAGGTGATTAGTGAATGATGTTTGGGGAAGAGTGTTATGAAAAGGTGTGAGAGAGGGAGATTGGGTAGGTGGGGATCCTGTGGGGTTCACAGATCCTGAGGTGATCCTGTGGGGTCCACAGATCCTGAGGTGATCCTGTGGGGTCCACAGATCTTGAGGTGTCAAGAATTTCTCATCCATGCACCTTTTAGGCATGTAAAACGCCCTCTATATGCAATCTTGGTGTTTAACGCCAGACTGTAGCTTGTTTTTAGCGTTAAACGCCTAGATGTAGCCTATTTCTGGCGTTTAACGACAGCCTGATGCTTGTTTCTGGCGTTAAATGCTAGCTTGGTGCTTGTTTCTGGCGTTAAACACCAAACATATGCTTGTTTCTGGCGTTTAAATGCCAGACAGCTCTTCCTCTAGGGTGTGCTTTTTCATCTACTATTTTTTATTCTATTTTTAATTTTTGTAATTGTTTTGTGACTTCACATGATCATAAACCTAATAAAACATAAAAGAATAATAGATGAATAAAAATTGGGTTGCCTCCCAATAAGCGCTTCTTTAATGTCAATAGTTTGACAGTGAGCTCTCATGGAGCTTCACAGACCATCAGAGCATGATGAGGGCCTCCCAACACCAAACTTAGAGTTTGAATGTGGGGGCTTCTCAACACCAAACTTAGAGTTTGGTTGTGCCTTCCCAACACCAAAATTAGAGTTTAATTGTAGGGGCTTTGTTTGACTCTGTATTGAGAAAAGCTTATCGTGCCTCTTTTTCATGGTTGTAGAGGAAGATCCTTGAGCTTTAAACACAAGGTAGTCCCCATTCAATTGAAGGACTAGCTCTCCTCTGTCAACATCAATCACAGCTCCTGCTGTGGCTAGGAAGGGTCTTCCAAGAATGATGGATTCATTCTCATCCTTCCCAGTGTCCAAGATTATGAAATCAGCAAAGATGTAAAGGCCTTTAACCTTCACTAACACGTCCTCTACCAATCCATAAGCTTGTTTTATTGACTTGTCTGCCATCTCTAATGAGATTCTTGCAGCTTGTACCTTAAATATCCCCAGCTTCTCCATTACAGAGAGTGGCATAAGATTTATGCCTGACCCCAGGTCACACAGAGCCTTCTCAAAGGTCATGGTGCCTATGGTACATGATATTAAGAATTTACCAGGATCTTGCTTATTTTGAGGTAGAGTTTACTGAACCCATGTATTTAGTTCACTAATAAGCAAGGGGGATTCCTCTTCACAAGTCTCATTACCAAACAACTTAGCATTCAGCTTCATGACGGCTCCTAGATATTGAACAACTTGCTCTTCAGTTACATCTTCATCCTCTTCAGAGGAAGAATAGTTCTCAGAGCTCATGAATGGCAGAATGAAGTTTAATGGAATCTCTATGGTCTCTATATGAGCCTTAGATTCTTTTAGGTCCTCAATAGGGAGCTCCTTTCTGTTTGGGGGATGTCCCATGAGGTCTTCCTCATTGGGGTTCACGTTCTCCCCTTCCTCTTTGGATTCGACCATATTGATAATATCAATGGCCTTGCACTCTCTTTTTGGATTCTCTTCTGTATTGCTTGGGAGAGTACTAGGAGGATTTTCAGTTATTTTCTTACTCAGTTGACCCACTTGTGCCTCCAAATTTCTAATGGAGGACCTTGTTTCACTCATGAAACTTAAAGTGGCCTTAGATAGATTAGAGACTATGTTTGCTAAGGTAAAGGGGCTCTGCTCAAAATTCTCTGTCTGTTGCTGAGAAGATGATGGAAAAGGCTTGCTATTGCTAAGCCTGTTTTTTCCACCATTATTAAAGCCTTGTTGAGGCTTTTGTTGATCCTTCCATGAGAAATTTGGATGATTTATCCATGAGGAATTATTGGTGTTTCCATAGGGTTCACCCATGTAATTCACCTCTGCCATTGCAGGGCTCTTAGGATCATAAGCTTCTTCTTCAGAAGATACTTCTTTAGTACTGTTGGATGCATTTTGCCATCCATTCAGACTCTGAGAAATTATGTTGACTTGTTGAGTCAACATTTTGTTCTGAGCCAATATGGCATTCAAAGCATCAATTTCAAGAACTCTCATCTTTTGAGGCGTCCCATTACTGACAGTATTCCTCTCAGAGGTGTACATGAATTGGTTATTTGCAACCATATCAATGAGTTCTTGAGCTTCTGCAGGCATTTTCTTTAAGTGAATGGATCCACCTGCAGAATGGTCCAGTGACATCTTAGAAAGCTCAGATAGACCATCATAGAATATATCTAAAATGGTTCACTCTGAAAGCATGCCAGAAGGACACTTTTTGGTCAACTGCTTGTATCTTTCTCAAGCTTCATAGAGGGATTCACTATCTTTTTGTTTGAATGTCTGAACATCCACTCTAAGCTTGCTCAGCTTTTGAGGAGGAAAGAACTTAACCAAGAAGGTCGTGACCAGCTTATCCCAAGAGTCCAGGCTATCTTTAGGTTGTGAGTCCAACCATGTTCTAGCTCTGTCTCTCACAGCAAAGGGGAAAAGCATGAGCCTGTAGACTTCAGGATCTACTCCATTAGTCTTAACATTATCACAGATTTGCAATAATTCAGTTAAAAACTGATAGAGATCTTCTGATGGAAGTCCATGAAACTTACAGTTCTGTTGCATTAGAGCAACTAGTTGAGGCTTCAGCTCAAAATTGTTTGCTCCAATGGCAGGGATTGAGATGCTTCTTCCATAAAAGTTTGAAGTAGGTGTAGTATAATCACCAAGCATCCTCCTTGAGTTATTATTGGGTTCGGCCATGTCTCCTTCTTTTTCGTGTTTCTCTGTAAGGTTTTCTCTGAATTGTTGTGCTTTAGCTTCTCTTAGCTTCTTCTTCAGAGTCTTTTCAGGTTCAGGATCTGCTTCAACAAGAATGTCCTTGTTCTTGCTCCTCCTCATATGAAAAAGAAGAGAACAGAAAAGAAGAGGAATCCTCTATGTCACAGTATAGAGATTCCTTTATGTGAGTAGAAGAAAAGAAGAATAGAAGAAGGAGAAGAGGAAAATTCGAACACAGAGAAGAAGAAATGGTTCGAATTTTTAAGATGAAGAGAAGAGTGTTAGTAATAAATAGAAGAAGATGAGAGAGAGAGAAATTCGAAAATTGTTTTTGAAAAATTGGTTAGTGATTTTCAAAAATTAAGAGAAGAAATAAAACTAAAACTAAAATTTGAAACAATTAGTTAATTAAAAAGAATTTTGAAAAAGGGTGAGGAATTTTCAAAAATTAGAGAGAGAAAATTAGTTAGATGTTTTGAAAAAGATAAGAAACAAATAAAAAGTCAATTAGTTAGTTGAAAAAGATTTGAAAATCAATTTTGAAGAGATAAGAAGTTAGAAAAGATTTTGAAATTGATTTTGAAAAAAATATGATTTGAAAAATATATGATTAAAAAGATATGATTGAAAAGATATTTTAAAAAAGATTTGATTTTTAAAATTAAAATTGATTACTTGACTAACAATAAACTAAAAGATATGATTCTAGAATTCAAAGATTGAACCTTTCTTAACAAGAAAGTAACAAACTTCAAATTTTTTAATCAATCACATTAATTGTTAGTAAAGTTTTCAAAATTTATGAAATAAAATTAAGAAAAAGATTTTGAAAATCAATTTTAAAATTTTTGAAAAATAATAAGAAAAATGAAAAAGATTTTGAAAAGATAGGATTTTTAAAATTGAAATCTTGATTTGACTAACAAGAAACAACTTATTTTAAAAATTTTTGACTAAGTCAACCCAAAGATTTCAAATTTTTGAGTAAAAGAAGGAAAAGATATTTTTTATTTTTGAATTTTTAATGAGGAGAGAGAAAAACACAAATATGACCCAAAATATGAAAATTTTGGATCAAAACCAATGATGCATGCAAGGACACTATGAATGTCAAGATGAACATCAAGAACACTTTGAAGATCAAGATGAACATCAAGACTTATTTTTGAAAAATTTTCAAGAAAAGAAAAACATGCAAGACACCAAACTTAGAAATTTTTCATGTTTAGACACTATGAATGCAAAAATGCATATGAAAAATAACAAAAGACACAAAACAAGAAAATTTAAAGATCAAACAAGAAGACTTATCAAGAACAACTTGAAGATCATGAAGAACACCATGCATGAGTTTTTCGAAAAATGCAGAAATTTTAAAAACATGCAATTGACACCAAACTTAAAAAATTGACACTAGACTCAAACAAGAAACACTAAATTTTTTTTATGATTTTATTAATTTTTCTGGATTTTTCAAAAATTTCTTTTTGGAAAAATGAAAACAAATAAAAAATTTTTGAAAGATTTTTGAAAATTTTTTGAAAAGAAAATTACCTAATCTGAGCAACAAGATGAACCGTCAGTTGTCCAAACTCGAACAATCCCCGGCAACGGCGCCAAAAACTTGCTGCACGAAATTGTGATCATCAACAATGGCACCAAAGACTTGGAGCTCTCAAACGTGAATCACACTTTGTCACAACTTCGCACAACTAACCAGCAAGTGCACTGGGTCGTCCAAGTAATAAACCTTATGTGAGTAAGGGTCGATCCCACGGAAATTATTGGTATGAAGCAAGCTATGGTCATCTTGTAAATCTCAGTCAGGCGGATTCAAATGGTTATAATGGTTTTCGAATATAAAAATAAATAAAGCATAAAATAGAGATAGAGATACTTATGTAAATCATTAATAGGAATTTCAGATAAGTGTATGGAGATGCTTTGTTCCTTCTGAATCTTTGCTTTCCTACTGCTTTCTTCCAATCATTCTTACTCCTTTCTATGGCAAGCTGTATGTTGGGTTTCACCGTTGTCAATAGCTACCTCCCATCCTCTCAGTGAAAATGGTCCAAATGCTCTGTCACAGCACAACTAATCATCTGTCGGTTCTCGATCATATTGGAATAGAATCCAGTGATTCTTTTGCGTCTGTCACTACGCCCAACACTCGCGAGTTTGAAGCTCATCACAGCATCCCATCTCAGATCCTACTCGGAATACCAAAGACAAGGTTTAGATTTTCTGGATCTTAGGAATGGTCACCAATAATTCTAGCTTATACCACGAAGACTCCGATCTTTCGGAATGGAGGCTAAGAGATACGCGCTCAATCTAAGGTAGAACGGAAGTGGTTGTCAGGCACGCGTTCATAGGTGAGAATGATGATGAGTGTCACGGATCATCACATTCATCATGTTAAAGTGCAGCGAATATCTTAGAATAAGAATAAGCTGAATTGTATAGAAGAATAATAGTAATTACATTAATACTCGAGGAACAGCAGAGCTCCACACCTTAATCTATGGTGTGTAGAAACTCCACCATTGAAAATACATAAGTGATGGTACAGGCATGGCCGAATGGCCAGCCCCCATGAAGGTCTAAAATCGTATACACTGATCAAAGATCCATCCAAAGACAAGACGCTTAGGACAATAGTAAAAAGTTCTATTTATACTAAACTAGCTACTAGGGTTTACAGAAATAAGTCTAAGTGCAGAAATCCACTTCCGGGGCCTACTTTGGTGTGTGCTTGGGCTGAGCTTGAGCTTTACACATGCAGAGGCTTCTCTTGGGGTTAAACTCCAAGTTGTAACGTGTTTTTGGCGTTTAACTCTGGTTTGTGACGTGTTTCTGGCATTTTACTCCAGAATGCAGCATGGAACTGGCATTGAACGCCAGTTTGCATCATCTAAACTCAAATAAAGTATGAACTATTATATATTGCTGGAAAGCCCTGGAAGTCTACTTTCCAACGCAATTGAGAGCGCGCCATTTAGAGTTCTATGGCTCCAGAAAATTTAATTCGAGTGCAGGAGGTCAGAATCCAACAGCATCAGCAGTCCTTTTTCAGCCTGAATCAGATTTTTGCTTAGGTCCCTCAATTTCAGCCAGAAAATACCTGAAATCACAGAAAAACACACAAACTCATAGTAAAGTCTAGAAATGTGAATTTTGCATAAAAACTAATAAAAACATCCCTAAAAGTAGCTAGATCCTACTAAAAACTACCTAAAACAAATGTCAAAAAGTGTATAAATTATCCGCTCATCACTCACATTCAAGCATACAATGCAGATTATGGATGATAAATCATGTAATGAAAGAGGCACAAAAAAGGGATAAAATCATCAATAATGCAATTCAACTAAGAAGGGAACCAAAGGGAATGGGAATGCTAGCCCATCATCCTATGAGTGGGCTTGGTTGAAACCAAATAGTGCATAATTCAAAAGTACCAAAGCCAATTCATGAATGGAAGTGGAGTAAAACAGTGTTCAGAAAAATCCGGTAGCATTTTGGCAGTAATATAAATGTTTTCGGAGTAAATAAACAGCAGCAGATCAACCAGTCAATTCAAGCTCATATGAAGTTCAATATTTGTCAATTAGCATGAAGAGCAAGAAAATTCATATGCCTCAGGCATCATTAAGCAAAGCGAAATAGCTTGCTATTTCTCAAACTTAAGCAATCACTTTGGGTTTCCTATGAATTCATTAACAATTAAAAGCACCAAAACCATATATAAATTCATAGGGAATAAGTAAATGAGCCAATAAGATAGCAAAAAGAAATGATTCTATAACCAATTAAGCACATGCAGCATGCTATCTTTGATCAATGAATAATGGATGAAACCATGGCACTAATTCAACAAAAATTGCTCAAAGAGAAGATATGCAATCAGCCTTCCTTTATTAAATCCTGCAACCAATCATCAATAACGAATATGAATTCAAAGAATTAAACTCCACTGAATTAACAATGAAGATCAAATCGCAACAAGAATTCAACAGTAATAGCAACTCAGAACTGAAATCCATAAAAAGCATACATTAAGAATCCAATATCCATGAACCAAATCAACGTAGAGAAGAACTTAGCGATTTCAGATGATACTCAGCAGCATCAATAAACCAGTTTAGCACCAGAGTAAATCAATGACACATTAACAGAACATGAATAGAAATTTAAACCCATTTAAAAGCATCAAGCAAAGCAATTGGGAAAATTAGACAATTCAAACAGCAAGAACAGAGCACTTATCAGACTTAAATCTACTAACCATATCCTAGCTACCTAACCACCTAAAATCAACTAAGAATATGCATTTCTAACTATCCTAATTTGAACAAAATTTAAAGAAGCAAGTTAACTTAATTGAATAGAGGAAAAATTAAAATGCAGAGATCGAAACAGGGGACCTGGGTCAGACAGAAACAGAACTGAAAGCGGAAGAAGGAAGAGGGGTGGCGCAAAGTACTGCCAGTCATGAGGTGGCGGCAGCACGGCGGCGCAGGGCTGTCGTCGGTGGTGTGTGGTGGAGGCGGAGGTGGGCAGAGAGGATAGAGAAGAAGGAGAAGAAAAGAAGGAGAGAGGAGGGGTGGTCGGCAGCATGGGCGGCAATTCGGGGTCGCCGGTGGTGGTTGTGGTGTGAGGTTGATGGTGGTGGGTGGTGGTTGATGCAATAGAGGGAAGAGAGGGAGAGAAAGGGGCACACGAGGGAGTTAGGGTTCTCGCGTCAGGGTGTTACTGAAATCAAATCCACGCGTACGCATGGATCACGCTTGAGCGTGATTGAGGCAAAAATGCAACGACGCGTACGCGTCATAGACGCGAACGCGTGAAAAGGGATAAATGAAGGTAACACGTATGCATGACACACGTGTACGTGTCGTCCAAAATTGTGCTAAACGCACAATTCTAGCGTTGTTTTAGCGCAATGCTCTGTTCAGATTGAAGGGACTAGATCTGACTTGTGATGCGTGCGCTCGCTCATGCCCACGCATGGTATGCTAAAGATGGAATTGACGTGTATGCGACACAGACGCATGCGCGTGGCTCGAATTGTGCTTCTAGCACACCAGCCACATGATTCCATCACAACTTTATGTTCATTGGATGGAAGCGCCGAATTGGGATCGAGCCCACGCGTGGCCGACGCTCACGCGTGGGTTGGCTTTCTTTTTTTTTTATGCAGAATGCAGAATGTAGATGCTTATGCTAATGCTGATGCAGACATTATGACTTGATACTAATAAAAATAGAATAAAATAGACTAAAGATAAAAATAAAAGATCATACCATGGTGGGTTGTCTCCCACCTAGCACTTTTAGTTAAAGTCCTTAAGTTGTACATTTGGTGAACTCCTTGTCAGGGCGGCTTATGCTTGAACTCTTTCAGGAATCCCCACCAATGCTTGTAATTCCAATAGCCTCCGGGATCCCAAACTAGGCACATAACGCCTTCAAGCAGTTTAAAACAAGTGACAAGACCCCAAGAGTGTTGACTGCTAGAATGAATTCTGGGGTCCCAAACCTTGCTTTTGCGCCCGTCTTCCTGTTGATCATTATTGTTCTGACCAGGTGGTAAGCAATCTGAGTTCTCACTGGAGCATCCAAATAACCTTCTAGACCCAATCAATTGAGCCTCGCACCAACTTGTGCATTTCAACTTGGAGCATATAACCATCCTAAACCTTGCATGATAACTCTTGCCACTAACCATCTCTCTCTTACTCTTAAAGCCATAAAGAGCACTGCGTTGACCATCCGTTTCAAGTAACCCGTATTCAAGTAGGAAAGAAAAGGTTGAAGATAAGAATTTCACCCACTTGAATGTTGCATTAGATGGTAATGGCTTCGGGACAGTTGTTTCCAATGATCTTACAGGCTCCACTCCCTTGTGCTCTTCTTTGAATTCTTCCGTCTCTTTGCAAACCTCTTCAACTTCATCCGCAACCTCATCAGATTCTTCTGATTCCTCCCCGTCACTCAAGTCATAAATTGGGGGTTGAGAAAAATCTACCTCCGCATCAAATTCAAATTCACTTGGGGAAGGTTCTTCAAGCTCAAAAGGTTCAATTGCGGATGCAGAGTCATAACAAGGGGGGCTTAATTCATGATCATCATCACCAAGGGAACTTGGCTCTTGATTTATTCCGTCCAATTTTTCATAAGGAACATGCCTTGGAAGTTGTGCACTATCCTCCTCAACATTAATTTCAAGCTCATTGGAGGAATACTCTACAACTCTAGATTCCCATGGAGATTCAGCATCTCCTAAGTCTTCGATCACTTCTTCCTCTTCAACAATTATAGCTTCTTCCAGCTGTTCTAACACAAAGTCATGCTGCTCTCTATCTGCCGGAGTTTCTAGCTTCTCCTTCATGCTGTGTTCTTTAGTAGACTCTCCACGTGAAGCCGTGGGGGTTCCTTGAGTGTCCGAACATTGGGAAGCTAATCGATTTATCGCTTGCTCCAGTTGATAAAGAATTGCATGAAATCGATCCACTGTTTCCTTGAGACGATCCCTTGATTCTTGTTCCGCTTGGATTGCATGATTAGGATCATATGGCTCTTGGGTAGATGGATATGGACATGGTGTATATGGTCTCTGTATGAGCCTCATATTCCTTTGGATCCTTAATAGGAAACTCCTTCTTGCTTGAAGGACGTCCCAGGAGGTCTTCCTCACTAGGATTTTCGTCCTCCTCCTCCCTTGTGCATTCGGCCACATTGATCACATCAATGGCCTTGCACTCTCCTTTTGGATTCTCTTCTGTATTGCTTGGGAGAATACTGGGAGGAGTTTCAATGACTTTCTCACTCAGCTGGCCCACTTGTGCCTCCAGATTTCTAATGGAGGACCTTGTTTCACTCATGAAACTGAAAGTGGCCTTTGACAGATCAGAGACTACATTGGCTAAATTAGAAGTGTTTTGTTCAGAATTCTCTGTCTGTTGCTGAGAAGATGATGGAAAAGGCTTACTATTGCTCAGCCTATTGCGTCCACCATTGTTAAAGCCTTGTTGAGGCTTTTGTTGATTCTTCCATGAGAAATTTGGATGATTTCTCCATGATGGATTATAGGTGTTTCCATAAGGTTCACCCATGTAATTAACCTCTGCCATGGCAGGGTTCTCAGGATCATAGGCTTCTTCAGAAGCTGACTCTTTAGTACTGTTGGATGCATGTTGCCATCCATTCAGATTTTGAGAGATCATGTTGACTTGTTGAGTCAACACTTTGTTCTGAGCCAATATGGCATTCAGAGCATCAATTTCAAGAACTCCTTTCTTCTGAGGTATCCCATTATTCACGGAATTCCTCTCAGAAGTGTACATGAATTGGTTGTTTGCAACCATTTCAATGAGTTCTTGAGCCTCTTCAGGCGTTTTCTTTAGGTGAATAGATCCACTTGCAGAATGGTCCAATGACATTTTTGAAAATTCAGATAGACCATAATAGAATATATCTAATAGGGTCCATTCTGAAAACATGTCAGATGGACATCTTTTGGTCAGCTGCTTGTATCTTTCCCAAGTTTCATAGAAGGATTCACCATTTTTTTGTTTGAAGGTTTGAACATCCACTCTCAGCTTGCTCAGCTTTTGAGGAGGAAAGAATTTATCCAAGAAGGGAGTGAGCAGCTTATCCCAGGAGTCCAGGCTATCCTTGGGTTGTGAATCCAACCATATTCTAGCTCTGTCTCTTACAGCAAAAGGGAAAAGCATGAGTCTGTAGACTTCAGGATCAACTCCATTCGTCTTTACAATCTCACAGATCTGCAAGAACTCAGTTAAAAACTGATAAGGATCTTCAGATGGAAGTCCATAAAACTTACAGTTTTGTTGCATTAAGGCAACTAGCTGAGGTTTCAGCTCAAAGTTATTGGCTCCAATGGCAGGAATGTAGATGCTTCTTCCATCAAACTTGGACGTTGGCTTTGTGAAGTCACCAAACACTCTCCTTGCATTATTATTATTATTTTCGGCTGCCATCTCCTTCTCTTGTTCGAAAATTTCTGAAAGGTTACTTCTGGATTGTTGTAATTTAGCTTTTCTTAGTTTCCTCTTCAGAGTCCTTTCAGGTTCTGGATCAGCTTCAACAAGAGTGCCTTTTTCCTTGTTCCTGCTCATATGAAAGAGAAGAAAACAAGAAAAGAAAGAGGAATCCTCTATGTCACAGTATAGAGATTCCTTTATGTTAGTAGAAAAAGAAAGAGTGAAGAATGAAGAAGAGTGGGTTCGGATATTTAGGTGAAGAGAGGTGAAGAAAAGTGTTAGTAATTAAATAATTAAATAGAACAAGAAGAGAGAGGGGAAATTTCGAAAATAATTTTGAAAAAGGGGGTTAGTAATTTTCGAAAATTAAAGATAAGATAAGATTAAAATTAAAATTTAAAACAAAAAGAATTTTTGAAAAAGAGATGAGATATTTTCGAAAATTAGAGAGGGAAAAGTAGTTAGGTGGTTTTGAAAAAGATAAGAAACAAACAAAAAGTCAAAGAGTTAGTTGAAAAAGATATTAAAATCAAATTTGAAAATATAAGTCGATAAGAGGTTAGATAAGATATCAAATTTTGAAAAAGATAAAATTTTTGAAAAAGATAAGATAAAGGATAAAAAGATTTAATTTTTAAAAATTTTAAAAATACTTACTTCACTAATAAGAAACAACAAGATAAGATTCTAGAACTTTAAAGATTGAACCTTTCTTAACAAGAAAGTAACAAACTTCAAAAAAAATTTTTGAATCAATCACATTAATTGTTAGTGAGTTTTTTTGAAAATTTGATATAAAGATAAGAAAAAGATTTTGAAAATAAATTTAGAAAAATATTTTTGAAATTTTCGAAAAATAGAAAAAAAATGAAAAAGATATAATTTTTGAAAAATATTTTGAAAAGATAAGATTTTTAAAATTGAAAATTTGACTTGACTTATAAGAAACAACTAATTTTGAAAATTTTTGACTAAGTCAACTCAAATTTTTGAAAATTATGAGAAAAAAAGGAAAAGATATTTTTTATTTTTGAATTTTTAATTATGAGAGAGACAAACACAAAAATGACCCAAAACATGAAAATTTTGGATCAAAACACTTAATGCATGCAAGAACACTATGAATGTCAAGATGAACACCAAGAATACTTTGAAGATCATGATGAACATCAAGAACATATTTTTGAAAAATTTTTGATGCAAAGAAAACATGCAAGACACCAAACTTAGAAATCTTTAATGCATGGACCCTAACAAACGAAAAATGCACATGAAAAACAACAAACAACACAAAACAAGAAATCATCAAGATCAAACAAGAAGACTTGTCAAGAACAACTTGAAGATCATGAAGAACACTATGGATGCATGGAATTTTCGAAAAATGCAAGAAAAATTTTTAAAACATGCAACTGACACCAAACTTAAAAATTGACTCAAGATTCAAACAAGAAACACAAAATATTTTTTATTTTTATGATTTTATGATTTTTTTGGATTTTTATTAATTTTTTTTTTTGAAAATATTTTTTGGAAAAACGAAAAAAGAAAAGAAAAATTTTGAAAAAGTTTTTGAAAAGAAAATTACCTAATCTGAGCAACAAGATGAACCGTCAGTTGTCCATACTCGAAAATCCCCGGCAACGGCGCCAAAAACTTGGTAGATGAAATTGTGATCCTCAAAGTAGGTCTCTTTGTAATTGTATGAAATCAAAAATACCCCAAAGAGATCATGGTGTGATAAATTGGGATCTTAATAATCCCTGGTGTGATCATAACTCCGTTCAACTTAACCAGCAAGTGTACTGGGTCATCCAAGTAATACCTTACGTGAGTAAGGGTCGATCCCACAGAGATTGTTGGTATGAAGCAAGTTATGGTCACCTTGTAAATCTCAGTTAGGCAGATTAAATTGGTTTATGATGAGTTCAAAAATTAATAATAAATAGAAAATAAAAAGGGATAGAAATACTTATGTAAATCAATAGTGGAGATTTCAGATAGGCGTATGGAGATGCTGTGCTCCTTTTGAATCTCTACTTTCTTATTACATTCATCCAATCCTTCTTACTCCTTTCCATGGCAAGCTGTATGTAGGGCATCACCGTTGTCAATGGCTACATCCCATCCTCTCAGTGAAAATGGTCCTATGCTCTGTCACAGCACGGCTAATCATCTGTCGGTTCTCAATCAGGTTGGAATAGAATCCCTTGATTCTTTTGCGTTTGTCATCACGCCCAGCCTTCAGGAGTTTGAAGCTCGTCACAGTCATTCAATTCCAGAATCCTACTCAGAATACCATAGACAAGGTTTAGACTTTTCGGATCCTCATGAATGCCGCCATCTATCTAGCTTATACCACGAAGATTCTGTTGGGGAATTTAAGAGATATGCGCCCGGCCTAGAGTAGAACGGAAGTGGTTGTCAGTCACGCACGTTCATAGGTGAGAATGATGATGAGTGTCACGGATCATCACATTCATCAAAGTGTTGTGCAACGTATATCTTGGAATAAGAATAAAAGAGAATTGAATAAAAAGTAATAGTAATTGTATTGAAACTTGAGGTACAGCAGAGCTCCACACCCTTAATCTATGGTGTGCAGAAACTCCACTGTTGAAAATACATCAGTGAAAGGTTCAGGCATGGCCGAATGGCCAGCCCCCATGGTCTAAGGACTAGGCATCCAGAGATCTGATCCTCAGATCTAAAGTGATCAAAAGATGTCTAATACAATAGTTAAATGTCCTATATATATTAGACTAGCTACTAGGGTTTACATGAGTAAGTAATTGATGCATAAATCCACTTCCGGGGCCCACTTGGTGTATGCTTGGGCTGAGCTTGATCTATCCACGAGTTGAGGCTTTTCTTGGAGTTGAACTCCAAGTTATAACGTGTTTTGGGCGTTCAACTCCGGATCATGACGTTTTTCTGGCGTTTAACTCCAGACAGCAGCATGTACTTGGCGTTTAATGCCAAGTTACGTCGTCAATTTCCGAATAAAGTATGGACTATTATATATTGTTGGAAAGCTCTGGATGTCTACTTTCCAACGCCATTAAGAGCGCGCCATTTAGAGTTCTGTAGCTCCAGAAAATCTATTTCGAGTGCAGGGAGGTCAGATTCCAATAGCATCAGCAGTCCTTTTGTCAGCCTTTTTCAGAGTTTTGCTCAAGTCCCTCAATTTCAGCCAGAAATTACCTGAAATCGTAGAAAAACACAAAAACTCATAGTAAAATCCAGAAATGTGAATTTAACATAAAAACTAATGAAAACATCCCTAAAAGTAGCTTGAACTTACTAAAAACTACCTAAAAACAATGCCAAAAAGCGTATAAATTATCCGCTCATCAGTGCTCTCAATGGCTATGGAAAGTTGACTTCCAGAGCTTTCCAGTAATATGTAATAGTCTATACTTTGCTTCGAATTAGAAGGCCCAAAACTAGCGTCCAACGCCAGCTTCCTGCCCCTTTCTAGGAGTCCAACGCCCAAAGAGCAGAGCCCAGCATCCAAAGGCCCAGAGAGGATCCCCTAGCTGGTGTTCCATGCCCAAGGAGCCTCATAGCACGTGGATCTCATCAAAGCTCAGCCTAAAAACTCACCAAGTGGGCTCCATAAGTGGATTTTAACACAAAATAGACGGTTTCACCTTACTAGTCATTGTTTAGTATTTAAGGGATTTTATTCATGTTATTCGTACACTTTTTACATCATCTTTACCATCATACAGGTTTTGACTTTCAGTATGAGTTTCTAAACCTCCTAGGTTGAGGAGAGGAGCCCTACTGAGTCCTATGAATTAATAAAAGTACTGTTGTTTCTCTTCGATCCATGTTTGATTAATTCTAAGATGTATATTCGTACTTCATCATGGTGAATAGGATGATCTAACCAATTAGCTCTGTTCATCACATTAAGACGAACGTGTCTGACAAACACCCGTGTCTACTTGGGTCAGAATGCATCTTTCACAAAACAAGGACGACTAACAGCTTGAATATACATCTCTCAGACAGCTAATCCACGACTTCGTTGGAGACTTCTCGAGGCATCAGTTCAGCCAATTTTTGGGGAGATTAGTGTCTCTGTGGTAGAGGCTAGAACTCAAAGATACAGCATTCTCCAATCCGGAAGATCCAACCTTGTCCGTGGCATTTTGAGTAGGATCATTAAGGAGAATAGCCTACAGGAACTTCACCCTCAAGTAGAGATGGATCCACACTAACCCTGGGGTTCAGATCTAGAGAAGTATTGGCAGCTGCTCAAACCAGTGATAATCACATACAGCCTGCCATTGAAGAAATCACTCACAAGTAAGGGGAGCAGTAGTACCAGAGTTAATTCAGAAAGGCAAAGCAACTCCAACTCTCAACCCTATTCCTATTCCCAGCATATAATTCCTATTAGCTAATCCTATTGGTTTTATCTAAGCATTTATGACATATAATCAATCATCATACAATTAACAAACTTCTGATTCCGCCTGACTAAGACCTACAAGACAACCATAGCTTGCTTCAAGCCACAATCCTCATGGGATCGACCCTGACTCGCTCAGGTATTGCTTGGACGATCCAGTGCACTTGCTGGTACTGCTACTGTACGAAATAGTGTGGGTTTTGCGTACATACGCACCATTGATCTTCCACCTTCCTCAAGGGAGATGTCTTGATTGCTTGAGTGTAGTAAGGCCAAGCCGTTCACCACTTTGGCTATAGTAGCTATGAATTCCCCTTGCTTCTTTCGGAACTCTCCTTGCACTTGGAGAAAATCTTGAAGATCTTGTTGTTCTTGGGGCAAGGGTTGGAAAACTTCATATTGAGGTGAAGAAGGTTCAATAGTTGGGAGAAAGGTTATATAGTTGTAAGGTGTGTCATATGGGTGAGGGTATTAAGGTGGTGTATAAGGGGTTGATGGTTCATATGGTTGGTATCAAGGTGTATAGACATTAGATTTCCATGGAGGTGGATGGTGTGGTGCTTGAAGGTTTGGTGGTTGAGGGTCGTGTAGAGGGTATCTTTCATATCTTTGGATTTGATATTCACATAGGGGAGGGTTTGGCTCGTTGTAGTATGGGGAAGATTGCTCTTCCCTCAATTGATTCTCCCACTCCATGAGGCAATCCCAATTTGAAGTTATCACACCCTACAAAAATTGATCACAACCAAACTCCAAGCAACAAGGGTGATAGCTCATAGAGAAAGTAGAAAATAAAAGTAAAAGACATCAACAAATAAGAAAAACAAACACCTAAGTATTAGAAAAAACAACCAAATAACCAAAAAGTAAGCTATTTACACTATTAACATATTTGCAACAACAGAAAACATAACACCAATTGCATCCCCGGCAATGGCGCCAAAAACTTTATAGATGGAATTTGCACCGGTTTAGAATTTCTCAATTGAAATTAAGTATTTCGTTGATAGCATAGTACAAACCGGCAATTCAATCCCAAACATCAAAGTTTGATTTTTCAAAAACAAAATATAAACCGAGATTGAGAGTAATTCAACCTCGGGTCATTCTTCCTAGGAATGCAATTAAAGTGTTACACTTTCGGTTGTGAGGAAAAAGGGTTTTTGCAATCAAAGAACGAAATATTAAAAGAACTAAGAAATAAAAGAACTAAGATATGATCAAAATTGGAATCAAAGCAATTAAAAAGGAAACAAGATCAAAACTAGTGAAAAAGCAAAGATATGTATAAAAGAGCCTTGACTTGGAAATGAGGATCCAAGGAATCCTATCATCGTCATAACCACAACTATGGCAACTATGATGAGTCAATCTCACTTTGTCTACACCTAACATCGAGGAGTAAGTCAAGCAAGCATAATTGACCTTAATCCATAAGTCCTAGCTAACTTACCAAATTAATTGGTAAAAAGCTAGCATCAACGGAAACAAGAGTCAACTAATGATGCGGAATTTATAACCCACACTTACTAACCGGTAAGTGCACCGGGTCGTACCAAGTAATACCTTACGTGAGTAAAGGTCGATCCCACGAGGATTGATGGATCAAGCAACAATGATTGATTGATTGGATTAGTTAGGCAAGCAAAAATGGTTTTGAGATGTTCAAAAGGTTTAAGTTCAAACTTAGAATATCAAAAGGATAGACAAATAAATGAGTTGGGAATAAAATGTTAAGAAAGCAGTTAAGGTTTTAGAGTTATCTATTTTCCAGATTAACTTTTATCACTAACTAATTTAATCATGCAAGATATAATTTCATGGCAAACTATATGTGACTAGGCCCTAATTCCTTAGACCTTCCTAGTCTCCTCTAAAATTCATTAACTGCCAATTCCTTGGACAATTAATTCCAATTAGAGGGTGATGATCAGTTTCTAGTTTATATGCCAAAAGAATCCTAATTATCCACAAATAAAGGGATTATATGTCACGTATCCCATTAAATGCAAACAATTAAAAATTCAGTATAATATGTTTTCAAGTTGTTGTTCAAGTAAAGAGCTTTTCCAAGTTTTACAAGAACTCAATTAGAACATGGGTCATTGGTGCACGAAATTGTGATCATCAATGACGCCATCAACATGGTACGCACAATTGTAATCTCAACTATTTATCACAACTTCGCACAACTAACCAGCAAGTGTACTGGGTCGTCCAAGTAATAAACCTTACCCGAGTAAGGGTCGATCCCACAAAGATTGTTGGTATGAAGCAATCTATGGTCACCTTGTAAATCTTAGTCAGGCAAACTCAAATGGTTATGGATGATGTATGAATAAAACATAAAGATATAGATACTTATGTAATTCATTGGTGAGAATTTCAGATAAGCGAATGAAGATGCTTTGTCCCTTCCGTCTCTCTGCTTTCCTACTGTCTTCATCCAATCCTTCTTACTCCTTTCCATGGCAAGCTGTATGTAGGGTTTCACCATTGTCAGTGGCTACCTCCCATCCTTTCAGTGAAAATGTTCAACGCACCCTGTCACGGCACGGCTAATCATCTGTCGGTTCTCAATCAGGTTGGAATAGAATCCAGTGATTCTTTTGCGTCTGTCACTAACGCCCAGCCTTCAGGAGTTTGAAGCTCATCACAGTCATTCAATCATTGAATCCTACTCAGAATACCACAGACAAGGTTTAGACCTACCGGATTCTCTTGAATGCCGCCATCAGTTCTAGCTTATACCACGAAGATTCCGATTAAGGGATCCAAGAGATATCCACTCAATCTAAGGTAGAACGGAGGTGGTTGTCAGGCACACGTTCATAGGAGAGAATGATGATGAGTGTCACGGATCATCACATTCATCAAGTTGAAGAACAAGTGATATCTTAGAACAAGAACAAGCTGAATTGAATAAAAGAACAATAGTAATTGCATTAATACTCGAGGTACAGCAGAGCTCCACACCTTATTCTATGGTGTGTAGAAACTCCACCGTTGAAAATACATAAGAACAAGGTCTAGACATGGCCGAGAGGCCAGCCCCCAAAACGTGATCAAAAGATTCAAAGATCTAAAGATGAAAATACAATAGCAAAAGGTCCTACTTATAGAGAACTAGTAGCCTAGGGTTTACAGAAATGAGTAAATTACATAAAAATCTACTTTCGGGCCCACTTGGTGTGTGCTTGGGCTGAGCATTGAAGCATTTTCGTGTAGAGACTTCTCTTGGAGTTAAACGCCAGCTTTTGTGCCAGTTTGGGCGTTTAACTCCCATTCTTGTGCCAGTTCCGGCGTTTAACGCCGGGCAGTTTTGAGCTGATTTGGAACGTCGGTTTGGGCCATCAAATCTCGGGCAAAGTATGGACTATTATATATTTCTGGAAAGCCCACGATGTCTACTTTCCAACTCCGTTAAGAGCGCACCAATTGGGCTTCTGTGGCTCCAGAAAATTCACTTCGAGTGTAGGGAGGTCAGAATCCAACAGCATCTGCAGTCCTTTTCAGCCTCTGAATCAGATTTTTGCTCAGGTCCCTCAATTTCAGCCAGAAAATACCTGAAATCATAGAAAAACACACAAACTCATAGTAAAGTCCAGAAAAGTGAATTTTAACTAAAAACTAATAAAAATATACTAAAAACTAACTAAATCCTACTAGAAACATACTAAAAACAATGCCAAAAAGCGTACAAATTATCCGCTCATCAGTCATACTTCCATTCCACCCAATATTCATAAAATTAAGAGCGAAAACAATTATTGAAATATAAATCAAAACATGAATAAATTAGAAAGATTAAACGAATTAATCCATTACAAATAGACAGAGCTCCTAACCTTAACAGAGGAGGATTAGTTGCTCATGGTTTAGAGAAGAAAAATAACGGTTCTGGTAACAATCTGGTACCTGTCTAAATGTACAGAGTTTCTATTTATTACTAATCCTAATAGGTTTAAAATCAAAAATTAAAAATAATATCTTTTCTTAAAAGATAAGATTTGAATTTAAATTCAAATTAATTAACAGATTTTCAGTTTATGGGTGGGGACCACTTGATTTGTCCATTATGCAGCTTATAATATGTGTTTTCTGGGCTGGAAACTGGGTCAAAAATAGCCCAGAAATTGTAACCAGCGTTTTCTGAATTATTGCAGATCGCGCATGTGACGCGTCCGCGTCGTCCATGCGCTCGCGTCATTTGTGCAAATTCCAGTCCATGCGTTCGCATCAAGCACGCGATCGCGTCATTGCGATTTCCCCATTCCGCGCGGTCGCGTGAGCCATGCGTCCGCGTCGGTCTTCGCTGGTCATCTTTTTGGTTTCTTCTTTTTCTCTGCAGAAATTTCATCAAATCCCTCCGAATGCTACCTAAAATAAATAAAATTGCACAAAACTCAAAATAGCATCCATAGTGGCTAAAATATAATTAATTCTAAATTAAACTCAACAATTTAGATGCAAATTCACTAGGAAAAGATAGATAAGATGCTCACGCATCACAACACCAAACTTAAACTGTTGCTTGTCCTCAAGCAACCAAAACTAATATAAGCTTATGATGTGAATTTGCATGAGAATGAGAGTTTGATTAAGCTCATGTCTCTTTTTATAGTGGGGTTTATAACTGTAATCCTGAATAGGTTTGGCATCTCACTCTCCTTTGAATCAGAAGGATGTCAATGTCATTTGGATAATATTATGAATTCTCTGATCTTTTATATTTCAGTTTAATCCTTGAACACATCAAAGTTTACTTTAATTTATTTTTCTTTGGTGCTTTGCACCTTTGAGCCTAGCCGTGACTTTAAATGTTTTGTCTCAAGCTTTACTTGACACAGAAACACCACAAGCACTTAACTGGGAAACTCTCTTTGAGTCCTGATTTTTCTTTCAGTTACTCCTAGACAGTGGTGCCCAAAACCTTTGGCATACTCTGTTAAATGTAATTGATCTCGACTCTAAGTGTTCTGTCTCAATGATTACTTGACACAATCACACCACAAGCATATGACTAGGAAAACAACTCTTTGAACTTTTAATCATGTCTGACCTCCCTAGTCATTGATGCTCAGAGCCTTGGACCTTGCATTTATTTTATTTTATTATTTTTTTTCAAGGATTAAATTTTTGTTTATTTCAAAGAAGGCATAATAATTCTCTAAATTCCTGTTCCTTATACATCAACATCCCTTGATTCAAAGTCAAATACACACTGTTCATATCATGCATTCAAAAATATCACAGAAAATACCACCACATTTAAGTAAATAAGACTATTCTTAAAATTAAACTCAATTTCTCATGCAATACATCACTTCTTTTTCTTTTTCTTTTTAGATTCAAGTTCAGTGAGTGGTACATGAAATATTTTTTCAGCATTAAAGCAATTAAAAGAAAACTAATCCTAGGATTCAAACTAATAAAAGATCATGCAACAGACAAAGTAAAATAGCAGAAAATTGGAACATAACATAGAAGAAGAGGGGGATGAATAAAAATGAAAGGAACTCAACCACCTTAGTTATCCTAGCGGTCGCTTTATTCTTCAGGTTGTGCTCCTCCGTGAAGATGATTCGCCTCCCTTTTGTGCCAGAAAACCAATAAGCGCAGCGTCCAACAACACCAAACTTAAAGGTTTGCTTGTCCTCAAGCAAATAAGAACTGAAAATAGAAGAGACAAATATTATGAGGAAAGAAAAATAAAAGGATAAAAGAATAAGAGAGAATTAGGATCGGGAGAGAGTGAGAAAGAAAATTGGACGGCGAACTAGTGTGGCGCAAGCGACGCGAACGCGTACAGCACGCGTTCGCGTGGGTCGCGAAATTTCCATAATGACGCGTTAGTGTCAGGCACGCGTGCCTGGATTTTGCGCGATTTGCGCGAAGCCAGCCGCACGCCCGCGCGACTTTCTGTTCGCATGGCTTGGGAACCAAAATTTCATACGATGCGTTCGCGTCACGCACGCGCACGCGTGGATGGCCAAATGTGCAATTGACGCGGCCGCGTCAGGGACGCATCCGCGTGACCAAATTTGTGCTTCTAGCACACTTCCTGCCCCAAGCCAGCACAACTCTCTGCCCAAACACTCTTTTACGTTGAATTTGCAGGTCACGCATCCGCGTGATGGCTGATGAGCGGATAATTTATACGCTTTTTGGCATTGTTTTCATATAGTTTTTAGTAAGTTTGAGCTACTTTTAGGGATGTTTTCATTAGTTTTTATGTTAAATTCACATTTCTGAACTTTACTATGAGTTTGTGTGTTTTTCTGTGATTTCAGGTAAATTCTGACTGAAATTGAGGGATTTGAGCAAAACTCTGAAGAAGGCTGACAAAAGGACGCCCAAAACACGTCATAACTCAAAGTTTAACGCCAAGAAATGCCTTAGCTCGTGGAATGATCAAGCTCAGCCCAAGCATACACCAAGTGGGCCCCGGAAGTGGATTTATGCATCAATTACTTACTCATGTAAACCCTAGTAGCTAGTCTAGTATATATAGGACATTTATCTATTGTATTAGACATCTTTGATCTCAGTTTTGTTTTATTCTTCATCTTAGGAGATCATTGATCACGTTTAGAGGGGCTGGCCATTCGGCCATGCCTGAACTCTTTGCTTATGTATTTTCAACGGTGGAGTTTCTGCACACCATAGATTAAGGGTGTGGAGCTCTGCTGTACCTCAAGTATTAATGAAGTTCTATTTTCTTTTATTCAAATCTCTTCTATTCTTATTCCAAGATATTCATTCGTACCCAAGAACATGATGAATGTAATGAGTCAGATTACCCTCATTATCATTCTCAACTATGAACGCGCGTGATTGACAACCACTTCCGTTCTACATGCAACAGAGCTTGAATGCGTATCTCTTAGATTCCCCAACAGAATCTTCGTGGTATAAGCTAGATAGATGGCGGCATTTATGAGGATCCGGAAAGTCTCACCTTGTCTGTGGTATTCCGAGTAGGATCCTGGGAATCCGGAAAGTCTCACCTTGTCTGTGGTATTCCGAGTAGGATTCCGGTAATGAATGACCGTGACGTGCTTCAAACTTTAACCTGCTGGGCGTTAGTGACAAACGCAAAAGAGGGATTCTATTCCAGTAGGAGCGGGAACCAACCGGTGATTAGCCGTACTGTGACAGAGTGCGTTAGCATAGTTTTCACTGCGAGGATGGGATGTAGCCATCAGCCATGGGTGATGCCTCCAGACTGGTTAGCTGTGCGAGTGACAGCCGCACAGGATATTTCCCCGTGAGGAATGAAAGTAGCCATAGTTGATGGTGAACCCCTATACAAAGCTTGCCATGGAAAGGAGTAAGAAAGATTGAGTAGAAGGAGTAGGAGAGCAGGCGTCCGAGAGCTCTACAGCATCTCCATCCGCTTATCTGAAATTCCTACCAATGAATCTGCATAAGTGTTCTATCCTTTTTATTTATTCTTCTTTTTATTATTAATTATTCGAAAACCCATAAACCATTTTTAATCTGCCTAACTGAGATTTGCAAGGTGACCATAGCTTGCTTCATACCAACAATCTCTGTGGATTCGACCCTTACTCACGTAAGGTTTATTACTTGGACGACCCAGTACACTTGCTGGTTAGTTGAACGGAGTTGTGTCCACTCATGCTAAAAATCCTAAATTCCACAACACAACAGTAATACAAGTAGAAAGAACATAGTGATCACAATTTCGTCCACCAAGTTTTTGGCGCCGTTGCCGGGGATTGTTCGAGTATGGACAACTAACGGTTCATCTTGTTGCTCAGATTAGGTAATTTTCTTTTCAAAAATCTTTTTCAAAATTTTTTTCTTTTAATTTTTCGTTTTTCTAAACTTTATTTTCAAAAAAAAAATTAATAAAAATACAAAAAAAATTAGAAAATCATAAAAACCAAAAATATTTTGTGTTTCTTGTTTGAGTCTTGTGTTAATTTTTAAGTTTGGTGTCAATTGCATGCTTTTAAAATTTTTCTTGCATTTTTTCGAAAATCTCATGCATTCATAGTGTTCTTCATGATCTTCAAGTTGTTCTTGACAAGTCTTCTTGTTTGATCTTGATGTTTTCTTGTTTTGTGTCTTTTCTTGTTTTTCATGTGCATCCTTGCATTCATATTTTTCATGCATTAAAGATTTCTAAGTTTGGTGTCTTGCATGTTTTCTTTGCATAAAAAATTTTTCAAAATAATGTTCTTGATGTTCATCATGATCTTCAAAGTGTTCTTGGTGTTCATCTTGACATTCATAGCATTCTTGCATGCATTCATTGTTTTGATCTAAAAATTTCATGCATTGAGTATTTTTGTTGTTTTTCTCTCTCATAATTAAAAAATTCAAAAATCAAAAAATATCTTTTCCTTATTTTCCTCCAAAATTTCGAAATTTTGGGTTGACTTGGTCAAAAATTTTTAAAATTAGTTGTTTCTTACAAGTCAAGTCAAAATTTCAATTTCAAAAATCTTATCTTTTCAAAATCTTTTTCAAAAATCATATCTTTTTCATATTTTTTTATAAAATTTCGAAAATTTCAAAAAAAATCTTTTTCAAAATATTTTCAAAATCTTTTTCTTATCTTTATATCTAATTTTCGAAAATATGCTAACAATTAATGTGATTGGTTCAAAAATTTGAAGTTTGTTACTTTCTTGTTAAGAAAGGTTCAATCTTTAAATTCTAGAATCTTATCTTGTAGTTTCTTGTTAGTTAAGTAATTTTTAAAATTAAATCTTTTTCAAAATATCTTTTTCAAATTTATCTTTTTATCTTTTATCTTATCCTTTTCAAAAATTTTATCTTTTTCAAAATTTGATTTCAAAATATCTTATCCAACTTCTTATCCTCTTATCTTTTTCAAAATTTGATTTCAAATCTTTTTCAATCAACTAACTAACTTTTTGTTTGTCTCTTATCTTTTTCAAAATCAACTAACTACCTATCTCTCTCTAATTTTCGAAAATCCTCCCTCTTTTTCAAAAATTCTTTTTAATTGTTTTACATTTTAATTTTAAACTTATTTTATTTTTAATTTTCGAAATTACTAACCTCTTTTTTAAAATTATTTTCGAAAATTCCTTTCTCTTTTCTTCTTCTATTTAATTATTTAATTACTAACACTTCTCTTCACCTCTCTTCATCCAAATCCGAATCCATCCTTCTTCTTACTTCTACCCCTTTCTTCTTCTACTAACATAAAGGAATCTCTATACTGTGACATAGAGGATTCCTCTTTCTTTTCTTGTTTTCTTCTCTTTCTTATGAGCAGGAACAAGGATAAAGGCACTCTTGTTGAAGCTGATCCAGAACCTGAAAGGACTCTGAAGAGAAAATTAAGATACAACAATCCAGAAATAACCTTTCAGAAATTTTCGAACAAGAGAAGGAGATGGCAGCCGAAAATAATAATAATAATAATGCAAGGAGAATGCTTGGTGACTTCACAAAGCCAACGTCCAAGTTTGATGGAAGAAGCATCTCCATTCCTGCCATTGGAGCCAATAACTTTGAGCTTAAGCCTCAACTAGTTGCATTAATGCAACAAAACTGCAAGTTTTATGGACTTCCATCTGAAGATCCTTATCAGTTCTTAACTGAGTTCTTGCAGGTCTGTGATACTGTAAAGACGAATGGAGTTAATCCTGAAGTCTACAGACTCATGCTTTTCCCTTTTGCTGTGAGAGACAGAGCCAGAACATGGTTGGATTCACAACCTAAGGATAGCCTGGACTCCTGGGATAAGCTGGTCACTGCCTTCTTGGATAAATTCTTTCCTCCTCAAAAGCTGAGCAAGCTGAGAGTGGATGTTCAAACCTTCAAACAAAAAGATGGTGAATCCCTCTATGAAGCTTGGGAAAGATACAAGCAGCTGACCAAGAGATGTCCATCTGACATGTTTTCAGAATGGACCCTATTAGATATATTCTATTATGGTCTCTCTGAATTTTCGAAAATGTCACTGGATCATTCTGCAGGTGGATCTATTCACCTGAAGAAAACGCCTGAAGAGGCTCAAGAACTCATTGACATGGTTGCTAACAACCAGTTCATGTATACCTCTGAGAGGAATTCTATGAATAATGGGATACCTCAGAAGAAAGGAGTTCTTGAAATTGATGCTCTGAATGCCATATTGGCTCAGAACAAAATGTTGACTCAACAGGTCAACATAATCTCTCAAAATCTGAATGGATTGCAACATGCATCCAACATTACTAGAGAGGCAGCTTCTGAAGAAGCTTATGATCCTGAGAACCCTGCCATGGCAGAGGTTAATTATTTGGGTGAACCTTATGGAAACACTTATAACCCATCATGGAGAAATCACCCAAATTTCTCCTGGAAGGATCAACAAAAGCCTCAACAAGGCTTTAACAATAGTGGACGCAATAGGCTGAATAATAGTAAGCCATATCCATCATCTTCTCAGCAACAGACAGAGAACTCTGAACAAAATAATTCTAATTTAGCCAATATAGTCTCTGATCTGTCAAAAGCCACTTTCAGTTTCATGAATGAAACCAGATCCTCCATTAGAAATTTGGAGGCACAAGTGGGCCAGCTGAGTAAGAGAGTTATTGAAACTCCTCCCAGTATTCTCCCAAGTAATACAGAAGAGAATCCAAAAGGAGAGTGCAAGGCCATTGATTTGATCAAAGTGGCCGAATGCACTAAGGAGGAGGAGGACAAAAATCCTAGTGAGGAAGACCTCCTGGGACGTCCTTCAAGCAAGAAGGAGTTTCCTATTAAGGATCCTGAGGAATCTGAGGCTCACCTAGAGACCATAGAGATTCCATTAAATCTCCTTCTGTCATTCATGAGCTCTGAAGAATATTCATCCTCTGAAGAGGATGAAGTTGTGACTGGTGAGCAAGTTGCTCAATATCTAGGAGCTATCATGAAGCTGAATGCCAAGCTCTTTGGTAATGAGACTTGGGAAAGTGAACCTCCCTTGCTCATTAATGAACTGGATACCTGGATTCAGGAAACTCTACCTCAAAAGAAACAAGATCCTGGCAAGTTCTTAATACCTTGCACCATTGGCACCATGAGCTTTGAAAAAGCTCTGTGTGATCTTGGCTCAGGGATAAACCTTATGCCACTCTCTGTAATGGAGAAGCTAGGGATCATTGAGGTGCAACCTGCTTTGTTCTCACTGCAATTGGCAGACAAGTCAGTGAGACAAGCTTATGGAATGGTAGAGGACGTGCTAGTAAAGGTTGAAGGCCTTTACATCCCTACTGATTTCATAATCCTAGACACTAGGAAGGAAGATGATGAATGCATCATCCTAGGAAGACCTTTCCTAGCCACAGCAGAAGCTGTGATAGATGTCAACAGAGGAGAGTTAGTCCTTCAATTGAATGGGGAATACCTTGTGTTTCAAGCACATGGCCATCCCTCTGTGACAAAAGAGAGTAAGCATGAAGAGCTTCTCTCAGTTCAATGTCAAGAAGAGCCCACACAGTCAGACTCTAAGTTTGGTGTTGTGAAGCCACAACCAAACTCTAAGTTTGGTGTTCAAACCCCATATCCAAACTCTAAGTTTGGTGTTGGGACTAGACAACATTGACTTGATCACTCTGTGGCTCCATGAGAGCCACTGTCAAGCTATTGACATTAAAGAAGCGCTTGTTGGGAGGCAACCCAATTTTATTTATCTAATTTTATTTTATTTTGTTTTAGTGTTATTTTTGTGTCTAATTAGGTACATGATCATGAGGAGTCACGAAAAAAATCAAAAAATTTAAAAACAGAGTCAAAAACAGAAGAAAAAATTTTTTCACCCTGGAGGACGCACGGGCTGGCGTTCAACGCCCAGAAGGTGCATCTGGCCGGCGTTTAACGCCAGAACAGAGCACCATTCTGGCGCTGAACGCCCAAAACAAGCAACAACCTGGCGTTTAACACCAGGATGTGCACACAGAGGACAATCTGGCGCTGAACGCCAGAAACAAGCATGAAACTGGCGTTCAACGCCAGAAACATGCATTACATGGGCGTTTAACGCCCAGAACATGCACCAATGGGCGTTTGAACGCCAGAATGGTGCATGAAGGCAATTTACACGCCTATATGGTGAAGGAATGGTATTTCTTTTCACCTCAGGATCTGTGGACCCCACAGGATCCCCACCTACCCTATTCCCACCTTACCTCCTAATCCTATTTTTGTGATTTGAATACCCCATGTCACAATTCCCAATATTCTTCATCAATCACCTCAAATCCTCTTCCCAATCACCCCATTCACCATTCACATCAACCTCCTCTTTCCCACCCAACCCCACCCATATAGCCGAATCCATCTCCCCTCACTCACCTCCATCTTCTTCTTCTTCTTCTTCTCTTCTTTCTTTTCTTGCTCGAGGGCGAGCAATATTTTAAGTTTGGTGTGGTAAAAGCATAGCTTTTTTGCTTTTCCATTACCATTAATGGCACCTAAAGCCAGAGAAACCTCAAAGGGAAGACAAAAGCTTCCACCTCTGAGTCTTGGGAGATGAAAAGACTCATATAAGCTGGAATAGCTCAGTTGGTTAGAACATGTGGCTGCAAATCAAGAGATCCCTAAGATACCTCAGGGAATAAATGGTCCTCCTCACAACTATTGGGAGCAACTATGGATAGGAGTACCAAAATCACTATAAATCATTCAACAGAAGCAAGGAAGAGACATAGAGGAGCTCAAAGAGCACCATTGCACCTTCAAGAAGGCGCCACCCTCACTCAGGTGGATTCATTCCTTGTTCTTTATTTCTTTCTGTTTTCGGTTTTTAAGTGTTATGTTTATCTATGTTTTTGTGTCTCTACTTCATGATCATTAGTGTGTAACCATGCCTTAAAGCTATGAATAAAATCCATTAGTCTTTCACCTCTCTTAAAAGAAAAATGTTTTAATTCAAAAGAACAAGAAGTACATAATTTTCGAAATTATTAGTGAATTTAATTTAATTATATTGATGTGGTGGCAATAATTTTTGTTTTCTGAATGAATGAATGAACAGTGCATATTTTTGATCTTGTTGTTTATGA
The DNA here is from genome assembly GCF_003086295.3 of Arachis hypogaea. Classification (NCBI taxonomy): domain Eukaryota; kingdom Viridiplantae; phylum Streptophyta; class Magnoliopsida; order Fabales; family Fabaceae; genus Arachis; species Arachis hypogaea. Next base: position 82,834,004 of record NC_092039.1, on the reverse strand, counting down.
GTGTTAAAATTGTTGGTTCTTGAAAGAATGATGAACAAAGAGAAATGTTATTGATGATCTGAAAAACATCATGAAATTGATTCTTGAAGCAAGAAAAAGCAGTGAAAAAAAAAAAAGAGGAGGGCGAAAAATTTTAGCAAGGATCCAAGGCTTTGAGCATTAATGGATAGGAGGGCCCAAGGAAATTAAAAAACCAGGCCTAAGCGGCTAAATCAAGCTGTCCCTAACCATGTGCTTGTGTCATGAAGGTCCAAAGTGAAAAGCTTGAGACTGAATGGTTAAAGTCGTGATCCAAAGCTAAAGAGTGTGCTTAAGAGCTCTGGACACCACTAACTGGGGACTTTAGCAAAGCTGAGTCACAATCTGAAAAGGTTCACCCAGTTATGTGTCTGTGGCATTTGTGTATCCGGTGGTAATACTGGAAGACAAAGTGCTTAGGGCCACAGCCAAGACTCATAAGTAGCTGTGTTCAAGAATCAACATGCCTAACTAGGAAAGTTAATAACACTATCTGAAATTCTAAGTTCCTAGAGATACCAATCACTCTGAACTACAAAGGAAAAAGTGAGATGCCAAAACTGTTCAGAAGCAAAAAGCTACAAGTCCCGCTCATGTAATTAAATTAATATTCATTGATATTTTGGACTTTATAGTATATTCTCTTCTTTTTATCCTAATTGATTTTCAGTTGCTTGGGGACAAGCAACAATTTAAGTTTGGTGTTGTGATGAGCGGATAATTTATACGCTTTTTGGCATTGTTTTCATATAGTTTTTAGTAAGTTTGAGCTACTTTTAGGGATGTTTTCATTAGTTTTTATGTTAAATTCACATTTCTGGACTTTACTATGAGTTTGTGTGTTTTTCTGTGATTTCAGGTAAATTCTGACTGAAATTGAGGGATTTGAGCAAAACTCTGAAGAAGGCTGACAAAAGGACGCCCAAAACACGTCATAACTCAAAGTTTAACGCCAAGAAATGCCTTAGCTCGTGGAATGATCAAGCTCAGCCCAAGCATACACCAAGTGGGCCCCGGAAGTGGATTTATGCATCAATTACTTACTCATGTAAACCCTAGTAGCTAGTCTAGTATATATAGGACATTTATCTATTGTATTAGACATCTTTGATCTCAGTTTTGTTTTATTCTTCATCTTAGGAGATCATTGATCACGTTTAGAGGGGCTGGCCATTCGGCCATGCCTGAACTCTTTGCTTATGTATTTTCAACGGTGGAGTTTCTGCACACCATAGATTAAGGGTGTGGAGCTCTGCTGTACCTCAAGTATTAATGAAGTTCTATTTTCTTTTATTCAAATCTCTTCTATTCTTATTCCAAGATATTCATTCGTACCCAAGAACATGATGAATGTAATGAGTCAGATTACCCTCATTATCATTCTCAACTATGAACGCGCGTGATTGACAACCACTTCCGTTCTACATGCAACAGAGCTTGAATGCGTATCTCTTAGATTCCCCAATAGAATCTTCGTGGTATAAGCTAGATAGATGGCGGCATTTATGAGGATCCGGAAAGTCTCACCTTGTCTGTGGTATTCCGAGTAGGATCCTGGGAATCCGGAAAGTCTCACCTTGTCTGTGGTATTCCGAGTAGGATTCCGGTAATGAATGACCGTGACGTGCTTCAAACTTTAACCTGCTGGGCGTTAGTGACAAACGCAAAAGAGGGATTCTATTCCAGTAGGAGCGGGAACCAACCGGTGATTAGCCGTACTGTGACAGAGTGCGTTAGCATAGTTTTCACTGCGAGGATGGGATGTAGCCATCAGCCATGGGTGATGCCTCCAGACTGGTTAGCTGTGCGAGTGACAGCCGCACAGGATATTTCCCCGTGAGGAATGAAAGTAGCCACAGTTGATGGTGAACCCCTATACAAAGCTTGCCATGGAAAGGAGTAAGAAAGATTGAGTAGAAGGAGTAGGAGAGCAGGCGTCCGAGAGCTCTACAGCATCTCCATCCGCTTATCTGAAATTCCTACCAATGAATCTGCATAAGTGTTCTATCCTTTTTATTTATTCTTCTTTTTATTATTAATTATTCGAAAACCCATAAACCATTTTTAATCTGCCTAACTGAGATTTGCAAGGTGACCATAGCTTGCTTCATACCAACAATCTCTGTGGATTCGACCCTTACTCACGTAAGGTTTATTACTTGGACGACCCAGTACACTTGCTGGTTAGTTGAACGGAGTTGTGTCCACTCATGCTAAAAATCCTAAATTCCACAACACAACAGTAATACAAGTAGAAAGAACATAGTGATCACAATTTCGTCCACCAATGGCAAAAATCACAAACGACGCAAACGCGTGGGGTACGCGAACGCGTGGGATCATTTGTGCAAAAGGCTCCATTATGGTGCCACTCCTGCGCAACTCTCTGTCAAATTTATTTTTTCACGCACAAATAAGTGACGCGTCCACGTCAGTGACGCTGTCGCGTCGTGTGCCTTCTCTCGCTTTTTTTTTTTGAAATATTGAAGTATTCAGTTCCTGGAATAATATAGCTGCATGATCAGAAAATTAGTAAGAACTCAAATAAAATAAATAAGAAAACTACTACTATGAAAAATAGCTAAGGATACGAAGTTATTGGGTTGCCTCCTGACAAGCGCTTCTTTATCGTCACTAGCTTGACGGTCAGCTCCTCTAAGGAGGAGGATCATAGGGGCTCAGCTCTTCACCCCTTACTTTGAACTTCTTTTCTGTGTCTCCATAACGTAGCTCAATATGCTCCAGAGAGAGGATTCTAATTACTGTATAAACCCATGTTGGATTGCTGGTCAATACTACCTTCATTCTTGAGGAGAAACCTTCAGTGGGGATCTTTTTGTTTCTCCATCCTCTAGGTACTTTCTTCTTTTTGGGAACCTCTTCCTTGGTAGATGATGCATTCCCAACACCAAACTTAGGTTTGATGTCAGGAGGAATTTTATTGACTATTACCAAGGGAGGTTTGAGTTGCAGATTTTGTTGTGTATCATCAGGCGGTTTTTGAAGGTTTGGATCAATAAGCTCAGCCTGCATGCACCTCTCTTCTTCACCTATTGGATGTATATCTTTAAAGACATGAAAGACCAGTTGCTCATTATGCACTCTAAGCACTAATTCACCCACTTCTACATCAATCAGAGCTCTTCCAGTGGCTAGGAATGGTCTTCCTAGAATTATAGAGGCATTCTCATCCTCCCCCGTGTCCAGAATCACAAAGTCTGCTGGGAGGAAGAACTTACCCACTTTGACCAAGATATTCTCCACAAATCCGTATGCAGGCTTCATAGATTTATCTGCCATCTGCAATGCTATCTTTGTGGGTTGTGCCTCTTGGATTTGCAGCTTTTTCATCATAGATAAGGGCATTAGATTTATGCTTGCCCCCAGATCACATAGGACTTTCTCAAAGGTTGTGCTCCCAATGGTGCATAGAATTTGAAAGCTCCCTGGATCTGGCATCTTCTTTGGCAAGTTATTCTGAATTACAGCACTACATTCCTTAGTCAGGACTACTGTCTCATCTCCCTTTAAACATTTTTTCTTTGACAACAGCTCCTTCATGAACTTGACATAGATAGGCATTTGCTCCAAACCTCAGCAAAAGGAATATTGATTTGTAACTTTTTGAAGATTTCCAAGAACTTTCAGAACTGCTTGTCCTTGGTCTCCTACTCTCTTTTTAAAGTCACTGAGGATATGGCATCTTAGGCTTGTACTCAGGAGCCTTTGGTAGTGTAGTATAAGTGTCAAGAGAGTCTGGGAATGGGTTGTCTGCACGCTTTAGAGGGGCGTGCTCTACTTCTTCCTTCTTCTCCTCTGGAGTATCCTTTTCAACTGGCTCTTTATTAACCTTGGTCTCAGAACCAGCTACTTTACCACTTCTCAATTGAATAACCTTGCAATCTTCTCTTGGGTTCATCACTGTGTCACCTTGAAATGCACTTGCAGACCTCTCAAGTATTTGCTTGCTCAGTTGGTCTACTAGCACCTTTAAATTTCTAATGGAGGCTCTGGTTTCCTGCATAACTTGTACTTCTGCACTTGCCACTTGTCCACTTATCACAGTGATAGCCTTGCATTCCTCTCTTGGATTTGGAATTGTGTTACTAGAAAGGCTATTAGTGCTCCTCTGATCAATTTCATTAACTCTGGTGGCTATTTGACCCATTTGAATCTCCAGGTTCTTGATGGATGCTCTGGTTTCCTGTCTAAAACCTGTCAATATTGCTTCCAAATCATTGTTCTGTTGGAAATCACCCTGAGAATTATTGTTGAAGTTCTGAGGTCTCTGAGGTTGATCCTTCCATCCAAAATTTGGGTGATTCCTCCATCCCGGGTTGTATGTCTTAGAATATGGGTCATTGTTGGGATTCCTAGGACCACTCCCCATGTAATTCACCTGTTCAAAAGAAGGTTGAGCATAATCATAATTATCATTTTGCACAAAATTACCTGCCATGTCATAGGAGACTTCTTGTGGTAGATTTTGGGTGTTGATAGCTGAGACTTGCATCCACCCATCTGTTGAGTAAGTAGATTTATTTGCTGAGGTATCTGCTTGTTCTGAGCAAGAAGAGCATTAATAGCATCTACTTCCAACACGCCTCTCTTCTGAGGGGTTTCAGAATTCACAGGATTCCTGTTAGAGGAGTATAAATATTGGTTACTTGCAACCAATTCAATTAGCTCAATATTCTCCTCCGGTGTCTTCTTCTTGTACAATGAACCTCCTGTAGAATTGTCTAAGCACATTTTAGACATTCACCCAAGCCTTCATAAAATATGTCTATTTGTGTCCATTTGGAGAACATGTCTGGAGGGCATTGCCTAGTCAGTAGCTTGTATCTCTCCCAAGCTTCATACAGAGTCTCACCATCCTTCTGTCTGAAGGTCTGAACCTCCATCCTAAGCTTAGTCAGCTTCTTTGGTGGGAAAATTTTTGTGAGAAACTCAGTAACCACCTTGTTCCAAGTATCCAAACTGTCCTTGGGTTAAGAATCTAGCCATAGTTTTGCTCCATCTCTCAGAGCAAACGGGAATAGCATTAGTTTGTACACATCTGGGTTCACTCCATTTGTTTTCACAGTGTCACAAATTTGTAGAAAACTAGAAATAAACTGATTTGGATCTTCGTGGGGGAGACCGTGATACTGGTAGTTTTGTTGCACCAGAGTGACCAGTTGAGGCTTCAACTCAAAGTTGTTTGCAGTAATAGGAGGCACCACGATGCTTTTTCCATAAAGATCTGCAATAGGAGAAGAGTAGGAGCCAAGCACTCTCCTGTGTTGCTCATTCCCATTTGGGTTTACTGCATTGGGATTATCATTATTATTCAGATCCATAGTGGATTCTGCAGCCTTGTAAAGTCTTGCTTGTTGTAAACATCGTCTGAAAGTCCTTTCAGGTTCAGGATCAAAGTCTAAGAGATGTTCTTCGTCTCTGTTCCTGCGCATAAACAACCAGAAAACAAAAAAGAATGGGAATCTCTACGTTAGAGTGCAGAGAATTTCCAGTGAGGTAAACTGTGTAAAGAGATAAAAATATTGAATAAAATAAATAGAAGAAAAATAATAAATAGTCAACACCAAACTTGATTTCAGAAATTAAAAAAAATATTGGTGCTATTTATTGAAACTTTTTTTTAATAGAATATAAAAATTAAAAAAATAACAAAAAAAAAGAACAAGGTAAAACAAAGGAAAAAATGAAAATAAAAAGAGAAAAAAAATCGACGAGTTTTTTTTTAATTTTAAACGGAAGTAAAAAAAATAATAAAGAAAACGGGGACAGGGGAGCGCTAACGAAAAAAAACAAGGAAATTTTAAAAAAATTTTTCGAAAATTAATAAAATAATATTTAAATAAAATTAAAATTAAAACGCCTAATTTAAACAATCAAACAACTAATAGTTGTTAATCACAATCAATTCCCGGCAACGGTGCCAAAAAACTTGATGCGGAATTTATAACCTACACTTGCTAACCGGCAAGTGCACCGGGTCGTACCAAGTAATACCTTACGTGAGTAAGGGTCGATCCAACGAGGATTGATGGATCAAGCAACAATGATTGATTGATTGGATAGTTAGGCAAGCAAAAATTGGTTTTGAGATGTTCAAAAGGTTTAAGTTTGAACTTAGAATATCAAAAAGATAGACAAATAAATGAGTTGGGAATAAAATGTTGAGAAAGCAGTTAAGGTTTTAGAGTTATCTATTTTCCAGATTAACTTTTATCACTAACTAATTTAATCATGCAAGATATAATTTCATGGCAAACTATATGTGACTAGGCCCTAATTCCTTAGACCTTCCTAGTCTCCTCTAAAATTCATTAACTGCCAATTCCTTGGACAATTAATTCCAATTAGAGGGTGATGATCAGTTTCTAGTTTATATGCCAAAAGAATCCTAATTATCCACAAATAAAGGGATTATATGTCACGTATCCCATTAAATGCAAACAATTAAAAATTCAGTATAATATGTTTTCAAGCTGTTGTTCAAGTAAAGAGCTTTTCCAAGTTTTACAAAAACTCAATTAGAACATGGGTCATACTTCCGTTCCACCCAATATTCATAAAATTAAGAGCGAAAACAATTATTGAAATATAAATCAAAACATGAATAAATTAGAAAGATTAAACAAATTAATCCATTACAAATAGATAGAGCTCCTAACCTTAACAGAGGAGGATTAGTTGCTCATGGTTTAGAGAAGAAAAATAATGGTTCTGGTAACAATCTGGTACCTGTCTAAATGTACATAGTTTCTATTTATTACTAATCCTAATAGGTTTAAAATAAAAAATTAAAAATAATATCTTTTCCTAAAAGATAAGATTTGAATTTAAATTCGAATTAATTAACAGATTTTCAGTTTTTGGGTGGGGACCACTTGATTTGTCCATTTTGCAGCTTCTAATATGTGTTTTCTGGGCTGGAAACTGGATCAAAAACAGCCCAGAAATCGTAACCAGCATTTTCTGAATTATTGCAGATCGCGCATGTGATGCGTCCGCGTCGTCCACGCGCTCGCATCATTTGTGCAGATTCCAGTCCACGCGTTCGCGTCAAGCACGCGATCGCGTCATTGCGATTTCTCCATTCCGCGCGGTCGCGTGAGCCATGCATCCGCGTTGGTCTTCGCTGGTCATCTCTTTGGTTTCTTCTTTTTCTCTGCAGAAATTTCATCAAATCCCTCCGAATGCTACCTAAAATAAATAAAATTGCACAAAACTCAAAATAGCATCCATAGTGGCTAAAATATAATTAATTCTAAATTAAACTCAACAATTTAGATGCAAATTCACTAGGAAAAGATAGATAAGATGCTCACGCATCAACTAACTACCCAAGAATTGTCACTAAATGTCGGACATCATGACTCTAGTATCCCAGGAACTCAAATCCTAAGCCAAGGTGTAAAAATCTACTCAAAATTACCAAGTGGTATTTTCACAAACACTTAGTGGGCATAAAAGCAAAACATGAGAAATTGTAAAGGAAAATGAAAAATATAACCAAAATATTCACAATATCAACAATAGACAAGCAACCAAGTAACTATAAAGCATAAAACATTAAATGCATCAATCAAAACTTCAAGAAATCAAAATTGCAAATATTAACAAGTAACTTGAACCAAAAGGAAATAAAAGCAAAAGATGTAATTAAAGAGAAATTAAACAGTACTTACAAAAGAGTTGAGCAAAATCCAAGATCAAAACTTGCTATAAAATGCTACAATAGAAACTACATAAACCCTAAGAGAAAATTCTCTATTCTACACTACTCCTACTCCTAAATTATCTATGGAAGCTTCCTAAAACTAATAAAACCTCATCAAACCTAATAATAACTAATGCCTTCATTTATGTTGATATCCCCTTCATATAGCACTTCCATTTAGCATCAAGCCTTCCAAAATTGGGCCAAAAGCCCCCAAAAATCACAGATCACGTGTTTCATTAATGAAATCACGTGCAGGGACCTGTGCGTACGCACACTTCGCTGAATTTTCACTTGTGCGTGCACACAGATGGCTGTGCGTACACACATATGCTGATTTTCTTCTTGTGCGTACGCACATAGGATTGTGGGCACGCACACTCCAGTGTGTGCTTCCTCCTTGTTTTCTTCATGTGTTCTCCCTTTGTACATGCTTCCTTCCACTTTTGCCTTGCCAAACTTGCCTCTAGGACCTAAAATCTCTCAACAAACATGTCATGGCATCGAATGGCATAAAAGTGGGATTAAAATCACTAATTTAAGCACAAAAAATGCATGTTTTCACATTTAGGATCAATTTAGGGAGAAAACACAAAAATTATGCTATTTAAGTGAATAAGTGTGAGTTTATGTGATGAAATCCATTCAAATCAAGCTAAAATATATCGTCAAATATGGACTCATCACTACGCTTCGACACTCAAAGTACTCCCATGGCCGCATGTGGAGAATTTAATGAGGAGCGTAGCATGAAGGAGAGATTAGAAGCTCCGGTGGAAAATGAGGAATGTGATTTCATACTAGAACAAATGGAGGAAGCCGTAATTGTCGATGAGGAAGAAGTGGTTGAAGACTTAGGAGATGTTGAGAGTCCATGGGAACCTCAAGTCATAGAGCCTCCTTCCAAGAAGTTTGAATTTGATGTTGAAGATGGTGTACAACCTCCAAAGCATATCATGGTTGAAGACTTTGAGGAGGTTGATCAAGAGATGGATTCAATAATTGATGAATTTCTATCTATAGTTCAATCCCCCTCCATTGGACTTGAAAAAGAGGTTAAGGAAGAAGGTGCACAACTTCCAAGGCATATTCCCTATGAAGAACTTCTCTTGGTGATGATGATCATGAATCAAGTCCTCCTAGTGATGAATCTGCATATGCAAATGAACTCTTTGAGTATGAAGAACCTTCTCCGATTGAGTTTGAGAATGATATAGAGGTGGAAATCTTTCGAAAAGGATGGACGGGAGTTGAATACGCTTTGTCAAGATTGTTGGAGACTTCTCTACCTAGGTTGTTGTCTACTCCTTCATTTGAGTGGGTATAACTTATCTCTCTTAGCTTTATTGTCCCACTTGAGTGTGGTATTCTTGAAACGGATGGCCAACTTAGGAGGCTTTGTGGAATTAAGCGTAAGAGAAGGATGTTTAGGGGTTGGAGTTGCAAATCAAGACTCATCAAGGTTGAGATTTCAAGAGCTAGATGCAAGGGTTGGACTAATGATCAATTGGTTGGATCTAAGAGAAGAGTTTGGTACTTCATTGAGAATTCAGATTGCTCGCCACTCGGTTGGAACAATGATGATCAACTTAAAGATGGGTGTAGAAACAAGATTTGGGATTCCGGCATACAAGAGGATTAACTTTGAGAGCTCAAAGCTTGTGAAGAACTTCATCAAGGCTTGGTGAATTCACTTGGAAATGTTGGAGCTTATTGGAAGTCCAAGCATTGGTGGAAGTTTCAAGATGAGTTCAAGCACAAGCCACCATGACAAGGAGCTCACCAAATGTCCAACTTAAGGACTTTAACTAAAAGTGCTAGGTGAGAGACACCCCACTATGGATGTCTGATAGGAAAGGGAAAGGCAAGGCTAAGGCCAGCTCCGGTAAAAGAAAGAGAGCACATTCATCCGTTACTATTTCGGATGAATTTTGGTGTGAAAAGAAATTTACTGAGAAAGAAAAGGCTGAACAACTTGCACCTGCTTTTGACTCAGTCAGATTTGCCAATCTTTACTATGAACTCAGGTTTCTGGTATTTCTAGAAAAACGGAAACTCTACTTAGAAAGGAAGCTCCGCATACCAACCAATTTGAGGAAGTATACTGAACATCAAATTGAACAGAGAGGTTGGGCATTTCTGGATAGGGAGTGATAAACCCATATTTTATGGTTTATCTTGTGCTTAATTGAGTGGAATTTATCAACTCTTTACCCACTTATTAATACTATTCGCATGTTTTACATTTGCCTTCCTAATTATGTGCTTTGATTGAAAACATGCTTCTTTGATTTTATATTTGCTTATTATTAATCCTCTCTTAGTGATAAACCCATATTTTATGGTTTATCTTGTGCTTAATTGAGTGGATTTTATCAACTCTTTACCCACTTATTCATACTATTCGCATGTTTTACATTTGCCTTCCTAATTATGTGCTTTGATTGAAAACATGCTTCTTTGATTTTATATTTGCTTATTATTAATCCTCTCTTATTACCATTAGATGCTTTGATATGTGTGTTAAGTGTTTTCAGAGATTACAGGGCAGGAATGGCTCAGAGGATGGAAAGGAAGCATGCAAAAGTGGAAGGAATACAAGAAGTTGGAGAAACTGCTAAGCTGTCCAGTCTGACCTCCTTGCACTCAAACGGCTATAACTTTAACTATAGAGGTCCAAACGACGCGGTTCCAGTTGCGTTGGAAAGCTAACGTCTGGGGCTTCAATTTGATATATAATTTGCCATAGCTGCCCCGACGCCAGGTGACGCGAACGCGTGAGTCACACGGACGCGTGACCTAGCAGGAACGTAACCCGCGCGGCCGCGTGAGCCATGCGGCCGCGTCACTTTTCCATGACCTGTACGGACCAGAAAGCACTGGAAGTGATTTCTGAGCTGTTTCTGACCCAGTTGTTGACCCAGAGAACACAGATTAGAGGCTATAAAGTGGGAGAATGCATCCATTCATAAACATGCTCTCATAATTCACTTTTTATTATTTTAGATGTAGTTTTTAGAGAGAGAGGTTCTCTCCTCTCTCTTAGGATTAGGATTAGGATTCCTCTTAAAGGATTTAGGATTTATTTTTATTCCAACTTACAATTTTTCTCTGAATTCCAGGTTTAATATTCCCTTTACTTATTTTCCCAATTTAATTTATGAACTCTTTTATGTTGAATTTGAATTTATGTTTAAACGTAGTTTGATTGCTTTATTTACATGAATGCTTTTAATTTAATTTAGATATTTTCCCTTTTGGCTTTGGTTGATTAATTGGTGACTCTTGAGTTATCAAACTCATTGTTGATTGAAAATCGGAATTCTTCAAGAATTGATTCGAGATCCAATAACTCTAACTTTTCCCAAGGAAAGACTGGGACTTGAGGATTCGAATTAATTCATCCACTTAACGTACCTTCATAGTTAGAGGTTAATAAAGTGGGAGAAAAATCCAATTCTCATCACAATTGATAAGGATAACTAGGATAGGACTTCCAGTTCTTATACCTTGCCAAGAGATTTTATTATTGTTAATTTATTTTACTTGTCATTTAAATATGCTTGTGCCCATTGCCCAAACTCCAAGACCCCAATTTACAAACTCATAACCAATAATAAGAGCATACCTCCCTGCAATTCCTTGAGAAGACGACCCGAGGTTTAAATACTCGGTTATCAATTTTAAAGGGGTTTGTTACTTGTGACAACCAAAACGTTTGTACGAAGAAATTTCTGTTAGTTTAGAAGCAATATCTACAACGCGAATATTTTTATAAATTATTTACTAGCAAAAATCCTAACGTCAAAATGGCGCCGTTGCCAGGGAATTGCAAACGTGTGCCTTATTATTGGTTATTGTAAATATTTTAAAAAAAAATTTCAGATTTTTATTTTAAAATTTCTTTTATCTTATCGTATCTTATTTTTCAAAATTTAATTTTTTTTAAAATCATCTCTTTTTTCAAAATATTTTCTTTTTGTTAGTTTTTGTTTTTATTTTCTCCTACTACTATGAACTCTCACCCATTTGGCTATGAGTCTGGTTATAATTATGTTGCAGGAAGAGGAGATTTTAATGACAACATGCATCAAGGATAGAATAATCAAAGATGGGAGGAGCCACAAGGATTTGATCAACCTTCATGGCAACAACCACCTCCAATGGACTATCAACAACCATTCTGTGATGCATATCAAGGCAATGGCTATGGTGAGCACTCTTTTGACTATCAACAACCACTACCATACGCCTATGAACCCCCTCCTCAACATAGCTTTGAACCACCTTACTCACAAGTCCCTTTTCACCATTCACCTCCATATGACCCTAACCCGTATCCACCATACCAACCACCTTATGAGCCAAATGAACCATACACAGAACCACCACCTTTCCAACACAACTACCCTCATGAACCACCACCTCAATATTCACCATCTCCATATCATTATCAAGATGAACCACCTTCCTATTATGAACCCTCTCTCCCAACCAATGAATCTTCATATTCACCCCAACCTCCAATGGATGACAGACTTCGTGTTATTCTTCAAAGGCAAGAAAGTATGAATAAGAGTGTGCTAAATTTCGCGGCCACCTTAGGCGAGTTAGTAAATATAATAGCTTCCCAGTATCTGAGCACTCAAAGAACTCCCATGGCTACATGTGGGAAATCAAAAGAAGAGCAAAGCATGAAAAAGACACTAGAAACTTCGGTGGACAACGAGGAACATGGCTTTGTATTGGAACAAGTAGAGGAAGCCATAATAGTTGCAGAGGAAGAAGTGGTTGAAGACTTAGGAGATGCTGAACCTCCATGGGAAAGTCAAGACATAGAGCCTCCTTCCAAGACGGTTGCAATTGATGTTGAGGAGGGTGTACAACCTCCAAGGCATATCATAGCTAAAGACTTTGAAGAGGTTGATCAAGAGATGGAGATTCAAGAAGAAGAAGCACACCCTCCTATACCCTTGGTAAGCAATGAAGAGGAGATTGAATTGGAAGAAAGCTACCAAGAGGAAGAGGTTGAAACCGAAGAAGCTTGCAAAGAGGTGGTAATTATCAGAGAAGAGCACAAGGGAGTGGAGCTTGCAATTTCATTAAAAATACCTCCCCCTAAGTTGCCATCATCCTTCACAACATTCAAGTGGGTAAAATTCATATCCCTTAGCTCTCTAATTCCACTTGAATATGGGCTACTTGAGACGGATGGCCAACTTAGAGCTCTTTGTGACATTAAGAGTAAGAGGAAGATAGCCAGTGGTAAGGATTGTCCTGCAAGGTTCATCATGGTTGGAAGCTCAAAGTTTAAACGCAAAGGTTGGTGTAAAGCTCAACTGAATGGGTCTAGGAAGTTGTTTGGCCGCTTACGTGAGAATTCAGACTGCTTGCCACCCGGATGGAACAATATTGCTCAACCAAAAGACGGGTGCAAAGGCAAGGTCTGGGACCCCGGAATCCATTCTACCAATCACCACTCTTGGGGCCTTGTCACTTGCTTTAACTTGCTTGAAGGCTTTTTGCGCCTAGTTTGGGATCCCGGAGGCTATTTGAAGTACAAACATTGGTGGGGATTCCTGGATCAATACAAGCACAAGCCACCCTAGCAAGAAACTCATCAAATGTCCAACTTAAGGACTATAACTAAAAGTGCTAGGTGGGAGACAACCCACATGGTATGATCGTTCATTTTGCAATTTTAATTTTATTTAGTTTTGTTTGTTTTTTAGATATATTTTATTTTATTGAACCTGGAATCATGCATAGCATTCACATTAAGCAATGCATTTGCATCTGCATATTGCAAAAAAAAAGGAAAAACACGCATGCGACACGGCAGCGTCGCTGACGCATCCGCGTCACTAGTGCGTTGGGAAGAAAAGAATTGAACAGAGAGTCACGCGAAAGCGTGGCTGGAGGCGTGCCTTTGGCACAATTTGACCCACGTGAACGCGTCGCTGATGCGTCCGCGTCACATGGGAACCACGCCTCCCACGCGTCCGCATCACCCACGCGGCCGCGTGACCTGGTAATCGACGTATAAGGGGTGCATGGCCGAAAGTTGTGCTGGAGTAAGGCTGGACTGGTGCTAGACGCACAAGCCTTACCACGCGAACTCGTGCCCCACGCGTCCGCGTGCCCCACGCGTCCGCGTCATCCTCCAATCTTGGCCACCCACGCGATCGCGTCAACCACGCGACCGCGTCCCCCTAAAAATTGGCAAAAAGAGTTTCGAACAGAGAGTTGTGTGAACGCGAGGCTGCACTCGCGCCAATCGCACAAATCAGGCCACGCGTTCGCGTGCCCCACGCGTCCGTGTCGCCTGAACTTATTGCGCCCCACGCGACCGCATCGCTAGCATCGCACAACCTATCCAGATCAGTGCCAATTTTCTTATCTTTTCTTTTCTAATCCTAATTTTTTCTATCTTTTCTTATTCTATCTTCCTCCTCTCTTATTTACTTCTTCTTCCCTTCTTTCCCTTCTCATTCTTCTTATCTTTCATTTTCTTTTACTCAATTGCATATCTTCATTCATTACATTATTTTCATTGGTGTTAAACTTTCTTATTCAACTATTACAACTTTTCTGGTATTATCTGGTGTTTAGTGACTTGTTTACACTGTTGGGCAATATTATTTAAATTAATGCTATTCTTTTATGATATTTGTATTCCTTTTTGTATTGACATGAGCTTATACTGTCTTTCATTACCCACACTCTCCCTAATTGTTGCAACATTTTGCACCACTAGTATGCCATGTGCTTCTATTGTTTCCTCACTTGCATGTTGTAGCTACCATGTAATTGAGACCTCTATTATTTGGCATTAACACCCATATTTTATTTATGTTCTTATCTTTATCTCTGGGTTACTGTTCGTCTTTTTCTCTTCTTTCAGGCTGGCCACCGAAGATGGGAAAAGGGAGGAACTTCTAAAAGGGGAGACAAACAAGTCCATCTGCACAATCCTTGAAGAAAAGCATCAGTTGGAACCACCCGTCCACCTGCACATCTCAGCAAGCACCGAGGACGGTGCATTCTTTAAGTGTGGGGAGGTTGATCCCGATCTCCAGGGGTTAGTTATTTCCTATTTCAACACCAATGTTTTATTTTATTTGTTAGTTCATTGTTGCATTTGCATATTTATTTGATTTTGTGCATTTAGTTACTACTTGGTTGAAGTAATATTTTCTTTTTCAATAAATTTTTATAGTATTTCACTAATTTAAATTGAAAAATTTTTTTTTTGTGTTAAACTTGTTTTGAAGTTATTTGGAACATGGTTTTTGAGCCAAAGAACACACAACCTGTGAGATTTTGAGCTTATTTATATGGTTACATTATTTAACCATAAATTTTTATTCTTGTGTGTTTTCTTATCTATAATTGTAATCTTTGCTTTGTTCCATTCTATATGTCCAATATTTAATATATTTACATGCTTGCATATGATTGAGGCCTTGTTTGATTTTAACTCACTATCCCAAATAAAGCCTACCTTTTATGCCATCCTTGTTAGCCCCCTTGAGCCTTTTAATCCCCTCCTATTCTATAAACCACAATACTAGCCTTAAGCAGAAAAACAAATTTAAAATTCCAAGTTGAATCCTTGGTTAGCTTAAGATAGAAATTGTGTAATTGTTTAAGTGTGGGAAACCTATTGGGAACATGGATGATAAAAACAAAGGGTAGGAAGTTGAAAAGAATGAAATAATTCAAAATAAAAATTTTGGGAAGCATGCTCATGTGAAATCAAAATAATTGAATTACCATGTGCATTAAAAAAATAATAATTATTCAGTATTTGAATAAAGGGGATACAAAAGAATTCCCCAAATGCAAAATAAAGCAATGCACATGGGACAAAATTAAAACTAATACATGAGCATGTAACATCAAAAGTGGGAAAAATATGGGAGAATAGGTAAAGAAGCTTTGCTTTACAAAGTATGTATGTTAGGTGAGATCTTGGACTAATCAAGGATTTACTTCACTAGTTCACTTAGCCTTATATATACCCTTACCTTTACCTTAGCCCCATTACAACCTTGGAAAAGACCTCCTGATATTTGCATTGGTACATTAAATATTTGTTGATTGGTTAGATGAAGAACAAGGTTTAGAAAGCATGATTAGAGAAGAGTAGAGTGATTAACCCTATACACTTGAGAGATTAAAGTGATATACACTACCAGTGAGGGTTCAGTGATTAATTCTATGTTCCCTGCTTTCATGAGCTACCTTCTTACAAGTTTACTTGTCTTTATTTTATATGATTTGAATTAGTGGAATTTGAATTATTTTTGTCTTGGAGAACTTATTTACTTTTAACCAAGTAGGTAGAAACATCTTAGCACGTAGTTGCATTTATAGGTTACATTTCATACATTCTACCATTCCTCTTCATCTTTATAGTTCTCTTGAGCTTAGCATGAGGACATGCTATTGTTTAAGTGTGGGAAGGTTGATAAACCCATATTTTATGGTTTATCTTGTGCTTAATTGAGTGGATTTTATCAATTCTTTACCCACTTATTCATACTATTCACATGTTTTACATTTGCCTTCCTAATTATGTGCTTTGATTGAAAACATGCTTCTTTAATTTTATGTTTGCTTATTATTAATCCTCTCTTATTACCATTAGATGCCTTGATATGTGTGTTAATTATTTTCAGAGATTACAGGGCAGGAATGGCTCAGAGGATGGAAAGGAAGCATGCAAAAGTGGAAGGAATACAAGAAGTTGGAGAAACTGCTAAGCTGTCCAGCCTGACCTCTTCGCACTCAAACGGTTATAACTTTAGCTACAGAGGTCCAAACGACGTGGTTTCAGTTGCGTTGAAAAGCTAACGTCCGGGGCTTCGATTTGATATATAATTTGTCATAGCTTCCCCGATGCTAAGCACGCAAACGCGTGAGTCACGCGGACGCGTGACCTGGCAGGAACGCAACCCGCGCGGCCGCGTGAGCCATGCGGCCGCGTCACTTTTCCGCGACCTGTACGGACCAGAAAGCGCTGGAAGTGATTTCTGGGCTATTTCTGACCCAGTTTTTGGCCCAGAGAACACAGATTAGAGGCTATAAAGTGGGGGAATGCATCCATTCATAAACATGCTCTCATAATTCACTTTTTATTATTTTAGATGTAGTTTTTAGATAGAGAGGTTCTCTCCTCTCTCTTAGGATTAGGATTAGGATTCCTCTTAAAGAATTTATGATTTCTTATTATTCCAACTTACAATTTTCCTCTGAATTCCAGGTTTAATATTCCCTTTACTTATTTTCCCAATTTAATTTATGAACTCTTTTATGTTGAATTTGAATTTATGTTTAAACGTAGTTTGATTGCTTTATTTACATGAATGCTTTTAATTTAATTTAGATATTTTCCCTTTTGGCTTTGGTTGATTAATTGGTGACTCTTGAGTTATCAAACTCATTGTTGATTGAAAATTGAAATTCTTCAAGAATTGATTCGAGATCCAATAACTCTAACTTTTCCCAAGGAAAGACTGGGACTTGAGGATTCGAATTAATTCATCCACTTAACTTACCTTCATAGTTAGAGGTTAACAAAGTGGGAGAAAAATCCAATTCTCATCACAATTGATAAGGATAACTAGGATATGACTTCCAGTTCTTATACCTTACCAAGAGATTTTATTATTGTTAATTTATTTTACTTGTCATTTAAATATGCTTGTGCCCGTTGCCCAAACTCCAAGACCCCAATTTACAAACTCATAACCAATAATAAGAGCATACCTTCCTGCAATTCCTTGAGAAGACGACCCGAGGTTTAAATACTCGGTTATCAATTTTAAAGGGGTTTGTTACTTGTGACAACCAAAACGTTTGTACGAAGGGATTTCTGTTAGTTTAGAAGCTATATCTACAACGCGAATATTTTTATAAATTCTTTACTAACAAAAATCCTAACGTCAGGGAGCTGGTGGAAGTAAACTCATCATGGGTCCGAGAATTTTATTCCAACTATTATCGGACGACCCTCGATGCAGTGCAGCTTAGGGGCAAATAGATCCTAGTCACAGAAGAGATAATACAATATATCCTCCACTTCCGGCCTAAAACAGATGATACAGATAATCAACGTCACATCCCGACTGCATCACCCAAATTCGAGCTCAGGTCCCGACTCCCATCGACATCTACTCCCATACCAGTCTAACCCAACTCAACAAATACCCGAGCAGACGAACATGTAACAAAATACTTTTAAGTATGTATATTTCTTTTTTTTTTTTACTTGTAAACTCTCAATTGAATTTCTAATATTTTGTATCTTCTCATTTTTTCCTCCTTTTTATTCTTCTATAACTTCTTTTCTTATATCTCTTAGTCTTCTATTTTTTTTATATTTTTTCTTTTTATGTTTTTTTTC
Source organism: Arachis hypogaea (assembly GCF_003086295.3). NCBI lineage: Eukaryota > Viridiplantae > Streptophyta > Magnoliopsida > Fabales > Fabaceae > Arachis > Arachis hypogaea. The sequence goes on along the minus strand of NC_092039.1, from coordinate 82,815,846 downwards.
CTACAAATTTTATAAAAAAGAAAAAGATTAAAGAAGTAATATAGAAAAAATAAAAAAAATTAGAAGAAATACAAATTTTATTCTGTTTTTAATTTATATTTTTTATTTTTATATCTTTTATTATTAAAATGACTGTGTTATTAGCTTGTGTTTACTTGAATAACTTTTGTGTAACCAAATTCTTCGAAACAATAAATAATTCTGTGCCATTATTTTTTCCAGGTTGCTACACAGCCAGCACTTCAATATCACTCGAGTCCTTGAGTCGTGCGTGCCGCCTTACTGGGAAGCTACAGCCGCAGAGGTGACCGGTGCCGACCCAAAGCACCTTCTTCGCATCCTCTCCTTCTCTTTCTCGGTACCCTAAACACCACCCAGTCTTTCAATTCGTTTTCTTCTTTTTCTCGCTTTCAACGTTTCCCATATATCTCAACTCATTATTTTTGTTCTCGCTGCATCTAAACCTTAACTTAAACAGCTAAACCCTTTCTTACACTCAGAAAAGAAGAAGAAGACAGATATGGTGAGGCTCACCGCTGATTTGATCTGGAAAAGCCCTCATTTCTTCAATGCCGTCAAAGAACGCGAGTTAGACCTTCGAGGTATATTATATATTTCTCCATTTCTCACTCTTTTCCTCTCTTTAATTAACTATATTGCTTCTCTTTTTTGTTTCCAGGCAACAAGATCCCTGTAATCGAAAACTTGGGCGCTACTGAGGTGCACAAAATTTCGGTCTTTTGCTTTGAAGTTTTTATTTTTTATGCCTTCAAGTAATATATTAGGTTGCACTTTTCCTATTTTTCGTTCCAAATGTAGCATTGGTTTTTGTTCCCCTTGGTGTTGGTAAATTTGTGTTTCTTGCAGGATCAATTTGACACCATTGATTTATCTGACAATGAGATTGTGAAGCTAGAAAATTTACCCTATCTTAACCGGTTGGGAACTATGCTCATAAATAATAATAGAATTACCAGAATTAACCCTAACATTGGAGGTATAGTTTTAGCTTTGCCTTGTTCATATCAATGTTGCACTTGGTTATACAGCATGTAACTTACTTGCCTTGTGATTTTTTACAATGCAGAATTCTTGCCAAAGTTGCATACGCTAGTTCTCACGAACAACAGGATTGTCAACTTAGTCGAAATCGATCCCCTTGCGTCCCTACCGAGGCTCCAGTACCTTAGCTTGCTAGACAACAACATTACGAAGAAGCAGAATTACAGGCTTTATGTTATTCACAAGCTGAAGTCCCTAAGGGTTTTAGATTTCAAGAAAGTGAAAAACAAGGTATAGGTTATCTTTTTTGTCGCATTTGATAGTTTGGTCCCTAGATTTTTCTTTGGAATATGACAGTTATGATATTTTGATAATGCCTACTTTCAATTAATAAATAACGGTTTTAGCTAGAAAACCAGAAGTAAACCTTGAACACGTTGATTCCATTTGTTAGCTTTACTGTGTATAAATTTTTTATTAGGCAGCTATAGTTTTTACTCTGGTTAAGCATTCTTTGGCTAAGTGACTTGAAAATTAAACTGGACATTGCCATAAATTGCAATGTCTATTGGATGATGATGATGTATGTTGATATGGTTTATATAATCTGTTTTAGGATATCTATTCATAATTCATAAGGTTTATCTTGTATTTACCTGTTATAGGATTATCTTAGATATCATCATCTTATCTGTGTGTATAACTATTTGGGTAATGCTATGGTGAAGAGTGAAGTTTTGGTGAACAGTGAAGATTATTTCTTTTAGTAGAGAAAAAACCCACCAAAAAAAATTTGTCATGTGCAATGTTCTAAATTTAGTAAAAATCTTAACTCTTCACCTAATTCTACTCCTCACCAAGAAATTCCCTAACTATTTATATGGCTTGTATGTTTATGTTGTTATTATTCAGAGTGTGTCTGAGAAATATATGAGTAAAATATTTAGCCCTTCTCCACTTTTCATTCTTCTCAGCTTTGTTAAGGAAATTAACAATATATTGTTGGGTCTATTTCTTATTAGCAACTCCACTTCCCTCATTAATTATAGGACTAAGGATTGTTCTTTGAAATTAATAGGAAAGATTGGAGGCGAAGCGCTTGTTTGATTCAAAGGAAGCTATAGATGAAGTTCAAAAGGCACCGCCAAAAAGAATTTCACCTCCTGAAACTCCAAATGTTCCAGAAGTTGCTGAAGAACAACAGACGCCCAAAGTGGTTGCTCCCACACCAGAGCAAATCATTGCTATTAAGGTATAAACTATAAAGAGAAGTGAACGTAGCTTTTGTGAGCCTTATTGCTAATAGGTGTGATCATGTGACATGCACTTACATGTTTGATTCAGATTTATAATTAATGCATTTGAAGCTACTTGACTGAAAATTTGTAGATGAGATGGTTAGCTACTTCTTTTCACCCATAGCTTAACAACTATCTATAGCCAGCTGCTTCAAAGTGGAGGGAGACACACAGTGACAACCTTGAATCCCATATAGATTTGTTCCATATAGAAGAAGTCACCTTACATGACTCAAATGAGTTTCTTTTATTTTTTTTCTCTCTTGAATTTGTGATGATATTTGCCAATAGCATTGGGGTATTACTACTATTCAGTACCGTTTGCAGACTGCAGAAAAAAATCTTGAGCTTAGACTGCTGCAGTTTTGCTTCTTGATTTGTGCTGTATAATATTAGTATTTTGGGTGGATGAAACTTGTTAATCTGTTCTGCTTTAGTTTTATTTTGTCACATGCATAGAACCTTAGTAATTCAAAATCATAAAAGCACATAGCTTTGGTCCAGTTGGCCCTTCCGAGTTTCTTGCATGAAAATGCCACGGATATGCAAGTGATGTTCCCAACTAAATATATTACAGGACCTTGGAAAGTAACTTTGTACAGCACAATTCGTTATCTTTTAAGTTAGTGCAAGGGTCTCATTCTTGCCCACCATTGATTCATTTCATAAGTTCTTTAATAGTTAATCAGTGTCTAATAAATCATCTTTCATGCATATGAGATATTCTCCGAATTAAGAAATCATTGTTGTTTTTAGATTATAGTAATTGATTATCTTGATGAGCTATAAATTTCAAATTATCTTTGAATCTGGTGCAACAAGTTGTTAACTCTGTTATCTGTGGTTTAACATATTTTTGCTGTGTGCAGGCTGCCATTGTGAATTCACAGACCCTTGAAGAAGTTGCAAGACTTGAAAAGGTCCTTGCTTTTGTAGATCTGATGTTCACTTGTTCAATTTTGATTTTTGCGCTCTGCTGTTTACTTCTTAGATGACCTTTTCTTCTGATTGCTCATTTTTATAAAGAGAATCTGTTGTCCTTTGTATTCCTCCTCTGCTGTCTAATTTTCTCTTTAATCACAAAACAAAAAAATCATTGAGATTGTCTTGAACATCAGACCATGATTTTCAAAGTTAATAATAAAATGAGATCTCAAATGACCTGTTATTTTAACCATTTTGCTAGGCTTAAAAGTTTAGACAGGATCCTTGTTCGTAAAAAGAAGAAAAACTATTTAGTTCTTGCTACCAAGGTAAACTCAATAGCTCCCCTAAACTTGAGTATATGTGTTTAGGTGAAGTAGAATCTGTCTAGAAAATGAAGGAAAACTATTTTAGATTCTTGCTGCAAGGGTAATCAAAATTGATAGTTCCCCTAAACCTGCAGAGCACACAATTATGGGAAGCCTTGTTATGATATTTCCTTTGGCTGTTATCTTCGTTGAGGATTTCTTTTCATCTAACTTCAATTTCTTATCTATGGTTAAAAATTGATGCTAATGCAACACATTTGATTTGGTGAAATGGTGACAGGCACTGAAGTCTGGTCAGCTTCCAGCTGATTTTGAAGGTTTGAATGACAATATGGTGTTGGATAATGCTCATGAAAAGCATGAGGAGACGATTCAAGAAAGCAAAGATCAAGCTGACGGTGAATCTGATGATACGAAAGAGCAGAAGGATACTGATACTTCTCCGATGGAACAGGTATTATACCATATTATGCTCCTGTCGAACATATATCTTCTGTATGTAGTACCTAGCAGTTTTATTTGGTTCTAGTAACTAAATAATTAGGTCAAAAACTCAATTTACAATATTATGTTGTTGTTTGTTTGTCACAACTGTAGTTTACTTCTTTCATTCCAGTTTTAATCATGAAAGGAATAAATGAGTGGAGGCTTAGAAGTATGCATTCAATGGTTTGCAAAAGGTTATGGATATAAAATATCTCAACTCTAAGAAGAATGAGTGCATGTAGTTCTTATTACTGTTGCAGTTGCCTAATTGTTTTATATCCATAAATAGTGTATCTTCTTTTGTTCTCATAATCTCATCTTGTACTAGATCTTTTCATGTTTCTAACCATCATATTAGGCATTGAAAATAGAGAGCATGCAATGATATACGGTGCATCCATTCCACTATGAATAATTTGAAGTTTGAGTAATGCTAAGGAACCAACTTTTTTCGACCAATATCCGCCAATTTTTTTTACTAAATTATCTGTCTGAAATTCTAGACCTTAAATTATAAACTCTTAACCCTATATCTTAAATTATAAACCTAAATCCTTAAGTTGGCTAAGATTGGCCAACTAAAAGTTGGTTTTCTATATTTTCTTTAAGAAAAAATACTTCTAAAGAAGTTTAATTTCCTTTGAACTGCTTTGAGTTGATGAATATTGCAGTTGTTTGTGTTTCTTGCCTTGTCATCAATTTTCATCACATTTTTTTTTCAGGAGTAGAGCAAGGATTTTGTAGTATTCCTATAGCCTCGTGAATTTCTTCAATGTTGAGTTCTTGGGTAAAAAATCTTGGTGATTTTCCTAGGTGTACTTGATGAAGCTCCAGCCTCCAGACATGTACCAAAGTTTGTGTAGGACCAAATAGGCAAATATTTTAAACCGTTTTTTGAGTCTCATGAATTGTTTGGTACTTAAGGTTTCTTTTCCGATCATGATGTATCAATGCTTTAGTGTTTTTCATGTATTGAAAAGTTGTCTTCACTCTTCACAATGAATATGATACTCTCGTCCATAGCCAATCATTTGCAGGTCTTAAGATGTCCAGCACAACCAAAATATAAAAGAAAAAAGGCGACCTGAAACTTTGTGCTCGTTTGATTTTGAAAAATATGTTTTCAATGAAACAAGATTGCACTTGAAAATTTGTCACCAAAAAAATGAAGCTATTCTGTGATTTTGAAAAGATATTAATGTTTTGATAATATAGTTTTGAGAGAATGAATTTTCTTGATGACGTGATTTCCTTAAGGCGTTAACTGTGACAATACACAAGAGTCCCACATATATGAAATTAGGAATTTGGGGGCATAGGGAATGGGGAAATAGGATTTTCTCACTTGGGATTTAGTGATTTAAGGTTGATTAAGGTTAATTTATTACAAAAAATGGTGATATAACGATTAGATGCGACACGTATGCTGATGTTAATGATATTTTATTTCTCTAGGAGTTATTTTCTTAGTTACAATTTTTTTAAATGTTAATTTGGTGGTTTATTTCCTTTCCATAAAAACTACTTTAAAATTATAAATGCGTTTTACTTTATCAATAAAAATTAGGCCGAGGATAATATTGGTTGCCTTAGAACATAGAAGTAAGTTTAGGGAACTGAAAAACATAGGCTCCAAAAATTTTGGTGAAAACATAAGTTGATTTAAACCCATTTTTTTTTTTATCTAAAATTACAAAACTTCTTTTAAATTTTAAAATATATATATATATATATATATATATATATATATATATATATATATTAATCCAATGCGAGGGCACCAACTCACATGGTTCTCCTCAAGCAACTGCTAAAAGATTGAACAAAGATTGACTAAATCTCCAAAGTGGTTTCTGATATTGATATTGTGCATTAAAATTGTTCTTGATATTTTAATTGCATCAATATGTCTTATATATTGAAAAAATTATATCATATTAGTTCTTGGTCTATTTTCTGCTAACGACGCGCTAACATAACTCAATGACGAGGACCTTTGGTAACACGTGTCATTTCATGGTTTGGCCATGTGTGATGTGTCAGTCAGTAACACATGGCATGCAAACGTGGATAGTTATGTTACATGTCACAATGTTATTTGTTCATGTGTCATCCACTATGTCACCATTATATATGCACAATATTGGTTCTTTATTTAGCAAGTGTCTTATCAAGTATTTTAAAAATATTTTATAAAAGCACTTGCATTTAAATAACTTGTAAAAAGATAAAATTAAAGTTAGTGTATTCAAAGATATTAAAATTTTTGAATTTATAAAAAAAAGAGAGAAAACTGATGAAAAGACAAATTTAGTGCATGACATTCAATTTTAAAGATTAAAATGAGTCATTTGATGCAAAGTAAAAGACCAATTTAGTGCATATATAATGATGACATAGTAGATGATACGTGGACAAATAATATTGTGACACGTGGCATAATCTGACACGTAACATAACCATCTACGACAGCATATTACGTGTTACTTACCGATACGTTATCATATCGTTACACGTGGCCAAACTATAAAATGATACGTATCACCCAAAATTCATGTTATTAAATTACATTAGTACGTTAACAAAAAAAAAAAACAAAAACTAATGCAGTATAATTTTTTTAATCTGAAAGACATAATTAATATAATTAAAATTTTAAAGAGAATTTTAATGCATAACATCAAATTTTAGTACCAGTTTATAGATTTGTTACATTGGAGCGACGTGAGAATGGGTGTCTTATTATCATTGTATTGTCCAATTTATATAATATTTTATATGATATTGACTGTCCTACAATATTTTTTTATGTTCATAATGATTTTTCTTGTATACAAAATTGAGAAAAGTGAATCAATAAGTACTATAGCGTTAGCGTATATGCGTTTTACATATAATACATGCTAGGCCTGATTTGGTGTTAGAAATTGGAACTATTCCGATGTAAATTAGAAATGAGCGCACACGTGTAGAATTCTTACCAGACGAGTAGATGATCGAGCTCTATCTTCTGCTCAGAGGAGCAATACTCAACAACGTATAGTATTATTATTATGATATAGTCATTTTGATATTTAAAAGATTCAGTTAAAAAAGACTTTTAACATTTGTTTTTGATAAAATAAAATTTCTTAACTACCTATTTATGTGTATATTCAAAATAAAATTTCAACAACCGCCGCCGCCACCACCACAACCTCCTCCACCGCCACCACCACCACAACCTCCTCCGCCACCTGCTCCGCTGCCACCGCCACCACCACAACCTCCACCACCACCACCTCCACCGTGGTCATGATGATGATGATGATGATGACCACCCCCTCCGCCACCACTTCCACCGTGTCCATGATGATGATGATGATGATGATGATGCTGACCATCCCCTCCGCCACCGCAAGCGGCAGAAGTAGTTGCTGTGTTGTCGAAGGCAGCAGCTGTCATAATAACTAAGCCACCGTCCTTGGTTCCGCCGCTACCGCTTGTATGAGATTTTGGTTTTGGAGCAGTAGTGGAATTAGTTGTAGTTGTAGTTTTTGTTGTACGTGCATCCTTACAAATTCTTTCACTTCTCTTATTATCTACTTTCTCTTGAGCATTCTTCTTTCCACCACCACCGAAACAAAAACAACCCATAGTTCGTTGCTTAATAATATTGCAGATTCTAATGACGAGTCCTAGCTATTATTTTCCTCTATCCTCTTTCCTTATATATACCCAAAATTAAATGCAATCAAATCAAGCACCACGCTTCCACGAAAACTACTTCGAAGTTCGTCAACGTGATATGCTTTTATGTACTCTGACAATTTCGTATGTATTACATTTATTTGTATCAGAAGACCCGGAATAGGTATAGGATAGGGATTAGGAATCTTCTTTACTTATAACTTTTTTTTATTAATTTCCTAAACGTGTTCTCTAAGACTCGTTAAAAATAGATTTGCCTGGTCAATGCTATCTATCCTATCTTCTCATTTATGAATGATTTTTTTGAGTAAGTATTAGATATTTCAGAAATTTAAAACTTAAAACACTCGCGAATTTATTATTTATTTTCTGCCTGATCAAATGTGAATGATGAAATTCGTCGTAAAAGAATAGATAGATAGGGACAGAGGAAATTACTCTTAAAGATAGTCACCAAAAAAAAAAAAATTACTCCTAAAAGACAACTAACAAAAATTATTTATTAAAAAAATTATTTAAATTAAAATTATTAAGAAGAGTTTACGTGGATCATATTTAAAGAGGATTATGGCTAAAGCTAATTTTCAAAAGAGATAATAATCTTTTTTTTATTTAACAAATTTATTTTTTTTTAAATATTTATGTACGTGGAGTTTGAATGCACGTGTTACATTGCATTTGTAAGTTCTAATTTCAAAAGAGATAATAATCTTGGCTTTTTAACTAATACTTGACCATTTCTAAAATTTATTATTAAAATATTAATCATTTTAATTATTTATTCAGGAGTTATTATTTTATCACGGTGGCATTTGTTATTAGAGGAGTGTTAGAAAATTAGTAAATTTTATGATTTGTAATTATTAATAAATTATTATTAATATTTTTAATAATATAAAATTATTTATTTTTTTATTAATTAAATATTAAACAAATTTTAATAAAAGTAGTGAGTCCTTAGATATTTTCTCGCCTTTTGACATGCTTACTGAAACACAAACAGACTTTTTCTTAGAAAAGGCTAAGCTTATTAAAGACGTTTTTGTACACGTATTGTGATAAAACATTTGCTAATTACAATATAATCGGTATTTATATTGTCGTTTAGAACTTTAGATTGGTTTAAAAGATAAAATGGATAACTAACATTTGTAACTATTTGAATTGTATGGCTTGATTTTACTAAGCCAATTGAATTCAAACGATTTTTTTTTTGGTGACTAATTGAATTCAAACGATTGTGATTTAAATTTGAACGACTTATATTTTTTTATTTAAATTTTAAATTTTATAATTAACAAATTTTTATTATTAATTATTTAAACAATTGAATTATATTTTTATTAAAATTTAAATTTAAAAAACTTTTCAATTTAAATTATTTATTTACATCCCATTTAAATTTGAAAATTCAAAATATCGCTATCAAAGAATGGAGTGAACTTGATTTAGAAGATGTAACAGGAGGTGAATTTTTTTTTTCAAAATCAATTAAAATAATTTTTTATTTTTTAAAACAAATAAAAATATTTTTAATTACGTAATTTTTTTTTTTGCTTAGGTTCAAATTACTAATGGTCCACCTGATATGAGGTTCTGTCTATAAAAGACAATTTTTTACTCTTCTATTTTATTCTATATCTACTTTTTTTTGTTTTGTTATTTTTTCTTTCCTCATTTATTCAATGCTATGTTATTTTATTTTAGAAAAAATAATTATATTTATATCTATAAAAGATGCATTTATATAAAAACTGACAAAATTATTTTTAATAGATCAAAACAAACTTTATACTCAAAGATTTAGTCTCATTTGTCGAAAATATCTAACATCAAAGATGCATTAGAAACATGGAGTTTTTTTCAATGGAAAAAAATATATTTGGGTTCTTGGTTCTCCAAGATTTCTTTTGAATCATAACCATTGAAAATTTAAACTAATAACTAAGATTCAAACCTTTTATTAATTATATAATAATTATATTATATTTAAATATTTTAAATAATAATTTTATTTTTTAAAATTTTAATTTTATTTTTTTTTCTCTCTCTCGCTCCCGTCTCTGTACATCACTACCTTGATTCAATTTCATTTGTTCCTTCCATGACTCCTATTATAAATAAAATAAGCTCACAGAATACACAACAAAAGGTCAAGAATGTTAGTTCTTTTATTTTATTTTTTCTATTACAACAGCTATTTTTTCTATTTTCTTTCTTTTATTTGATTAATTTTTTTTCACATATTTACCTTTTTAATCTCAAAACACCAAGTCTCTATTAACACCTAGGATAGTAAGTCTTGGGAGTCCTAATAAATATGGAAGTAAATTTTTTGGTCGATCCCTGTTTGACAAACTTAAAAGTTAAAATTTCAGAAAAGAAAGACCCAAAAGTTACAATCTCAAATTGCAATGCTTAGTTACATATATAGGTGATAGAGTGCCATGAAGACATGGTCATATGGAGAACAATTCACTGTCAGAAAGATTCATAGTGCCTCAACCTTCATGAATGCCAATGGCCACACCTAAAAAGATTGGTGGAAGAACAAGAGGTCTTTTTTTTTTGGAAAAGATGATAAAGAAAAAGGATATTAATGACATTTTACAAAATTATTTCATATTTTTTCTATAAAAATCAATAAAATCTAATAATCAGTTACAATATATGTTGGTGGTATAGTGGTAAGTGTGATGATAGTAATGGTGGTTGTTGGATGGTGGTTGTTGAAAGAAGATGTAAGAAGAGGAAGAAGATGTGAGAGGAAGAAGAAAATGATATTTATATAATTTACTACTTTATTTTATAATTTTTTTATCTAGACCACCAAGAACTTAAATATACATTCCCCACCTAAGACAGTCCCTAGAAACATTAAGTGAGAGTCCAACATGGCACGTTAATATTATTATTATTCTAAGGTGTCAAAAATATTATTGTTATAATACTACCTTTCTCTTTCATTTGTCCCAAATTGAAAATCCTAGAATGAGAATAATATGCACAGTAGATCCAATCCTTGTACTTCAAATATAATGGTACCTTCAACAAAGATATGGCTTCATCTTTCGAGAGGAACCAAGAGAAGAATTTGTCTAGGAGATACTTTTGTGGACAGTACGTGATATTGCTACAATCTGAAACATTGAGTAATCCTGGAAAGTGGTTTATTCGCTGTCTTCTTTGGAAGATAGATCATGTTTGTCTATTGATTTGTATTGATGGGAGTATGTTACATTGTAAATACTTATATATTCTTTTCTTTTGTATTGTAGAAAATTACTACAAAAATATTGAGTACTATCGGATTTACTGCTAGAATTAGCGTCGACATGTACCAGTGGATTTTGTGTCATATTTTCTATTGGAAAGGAGAAGGAATTCATCGCCATAAAAAGTTACCATCGGAACAGATTTTTCCTCGCTAAATCCGACGATAATTGTTGGCGCAAAAACGGAAGTCACGCACGCCAAATCTACCGTTGGTAGCGAGGAGAAACTCGATGGTATCTTTGCTTAATAAAATGTGTCGTTTTAGTGAGTTACTGTCGGATTATTCCGATGGTAAAATTGAGGCTAAATTCAAACGCGAAGCCTTTTTTTTCTGACTTGTATAGAGCCATAAGGGAAGACCAAAGGGCTATGAAGGAAGAGCAACAAAGGCAAAGGAGTGACATAGAAGAGATCAAGCATCACATTGGATCTCAAGGAGGAACACTAGCCGCCACCATTAAAGTTGGACTCGTTCTCTTTTACTTCCTTTCCTGTTTTATTTTTCTGTTTACTGTTATATGTTATTTGTTCTCTTATTCTAGTTGCATGATCATTTGCATTTATGCCTTAAAGATGTAAAATGTTTCAATATATCTCTCACCTTGCTTAATAGAAAATTTTTTTATTGGAAAAAACTGAGAGATACATGAATTTTAAGTTTAAAATAAGAATAGTTTAATTATGTTGATGTGGTGTCATTGATTTTATTTTTCGAATGTATGATTAAACAGTGCATATTTGAAGTTGTAATTTTAGAATGTTGGCTCTTGAAAGAATAAGAAAAAAGAAAAAATATTATTGATAATCTGAAAAATCTAAAAGTTGATTCTTGAAGTAAGAAAAAGCAGCAAAAAGAAACAAAAAAAGCATGTTGCAAAAGAAAAAAAATTATTATGCATCCCAAAAAAATAAAGAAAAATAAAAAAATCCATTACTGCCCAAAAGTGCAGGAAAATGAGGGCAGATTGAAAAAGCCAATAACCCTTTAAACCAAAAAGCAAGGGTAAAAGGCCCCAAGGCTTTGCGCATCAGTGGTTAGGAGGGCCCAAAGGAATAAAATCCTAGCCTAAGTTGTCCCTAACCATGTGCTTGTGGCGTGAAGGTGTCAAGTGAAAAGCTTGAGACTGAGCGGTTAAAGTCGTGGTCCAAAGCAAAAAGAGTGTGTTTAAGAACTCTGGACACCTCTATCTGGGGACTCTAGCAAAATTGAGTCACAATCTGAAAAGGTTCACCCAGTTAAAGTGTCTGTGGCATTATTGTATCCGGTAGGAATACTGAAAGACAAGGTGCTTAGGGTCACGACCAAGACTCTAAAAGTTGTGTTCAAGAATTAAAAAGAGCTTAACTAGGAGAGTTAATAATATTGATGAGTCCATATTTGATGGAATATTTTGGCTTGATTTGAATGGATTCTAGCGTATGAACTCACACTTAAGCACCAAAATAGCATACTTTTGTGTTTGATCCCTAATTTGATCCTAAATGTGAAAACATGCAACTTTGTGCTTTAATAGAGCAAATTAATCCCACTTTTATATCATTCGATGTCGTGATATGGTTTGTGAGTGATTTCAGGCCTTGAAGGCAAGAATGGATGGGCAAAAGTGGAAGAAAGCATGTACAAGGAAGAAAACATGAAGAAAACAAGGAAAGGCACACACAGCGAAGTGTGCGTGCGCACAACCCTGCGTGCATACACACAGGAGCCAAAACAGCAAAGTGTGCGGACGCACATGTCTGTGAGTCCGCACAGGACCCAACACGTGATTTCATTAATGAAACACGTGCAGCGCGTATTTCGGGGGCTTTTGGCTCATTTTGGAAGGTTGAATTGTTGAATTGAAGTGCTATTTAAGGGGAGAATTAACACTTAGCATGAGAGCTCACTTTTATGTAGGTAGTAGTAGTATAGGAAGCTTCCACAGGAGTAGGAGTAGTGTAGCATTGCTCTCTTAGGGTTTATGCAATTTTAATTATAGCATTTTATAGCAAGTTTTAATTTTGGATGTTGATCAGCTCTTTTGTAAGTACTCTTAATTTTCTTTTTAATTACATTGTCTTTATTTTCATTTCCTCTTGATTCAAGTGCTTTATTTATATTTGTAATTTTGAGTTCTTGAAGTTTTGATTGATGAATTTAGTGTTTATTGCTTTCTTTATGCTTGATTGTTTGTTCATATTTGGCTTTGTTGATAGTTGGTTGTAACTCTCCAATATCCTTTGCAATTTTCCATACTTTACTTTCATGCACACAAGGTGTTTGTGAAAATGCCAACCTTCGATTTTGAGTATATTTTCACACCTTCGTTTGTGGTTTGAGTTCCTAGGATACTAGAGTCATAATGTCCGACATTTAATGGTAATTCTTGGGTAGTTAGTTGGCTCTTGTTTCCATTGACGCTAGCCTTTTATCAACTAGTTTGATAAGTTGGTTGGACTTATGGATTAAGGTCAATTATGCTTGCTTGACTTACTCCTCGATGGTTGGGGTTGACTAGGCGAGATTGACTCATGACAATTACCATAGTTGTGGTTATGTCAATGATAGGATTCCTTGGATTCTCAATCCCCAAGTCAAGGTCTCTTTTATGCATTAACTCACAATTTTGATCATTACTTAGTTCTTTGATTTCTTAGTTCTTTTAATCTTTAATTTCTTCCTCGAAAACCCCTTTTTGTCTTAACAACTAAGGAAGTAACACTTGAATTGCCTTTCTAGGGAGAACGACACGAGGTTTAGATACTCTAGGTTATATTTTGTTTTGAATTGAAATATTTGATTGTGAGGACTATTTGTTGATTTAGACTATACTTGTAACGAAAGAAATCTCATGTTGAGAAAAAAATCTAGATCATCAAAAGTCCCAATGTCAAATTTGGCGCCGTTGCCGGGGAATGTGCAATTGGTGTTAAATCTTTTGGTTGTTGTGAATATGTTGATAGTGTAAATAGCACTTTTTGGTTGTTTGTTTGCTTTTGTTAAGCAGGTTTTTGTTTATGTTTTCTTGATGACTTTTTCACACTATCACCACAATACACCCAATGGAACCCAAACACTTACCTTCATAGTCACCAATTTTTACACACCATCACCCCACTATATACAAATCCAAAACCCTTACCCTCGTGAGTTTGATTGTCAACCTTCATCACCTCAATCTCCATCTTCAATTATGGATCAAGCCACACAAGAAGTACTTCTCATGCTTATTCAAGGACAACAAGAGTTCTAGAAGAAGTAAGAGCTCACCATGGCCACCTTAGCAAAAGCTTTGGATTATTTAGCTTCATCGCGCTCATGCCACAAGCCAGAAGTTTTAGTGGATGAATGTGCGAAACCAAGTGAAAAATGTGGAATGGAAGAAGAATTGCAAGATCAAGAAGATGATGTCGAGTCACAACATGAAGAGAAAAAGGGGTCAAATGAAGAATTGGTAGGAATTGATCAAGAGGATTCCACCATTCAAGATTTTTTGTCCAACTTGGGTAATTCTTTCGATAACCTTCATGAGCCCCCCTTGTTAGATTTGGAAGGAGATGTTGATGTGGATTTCACACAACCTCCAATTTTTGACTTGAGTGAAGATGAAGAAGATTCAACCGAGGTTGAAGGAGATTTTAGTGACCAAAAGGTGGAAGTACTCGTGCAAGAAAGAATTGAGTGGGTGAAGAGTTCTCCAACAAGTTTCCTAGCCCTACATCAATACGCCGTCTTGGAGACGGATGCTCAACTTCAAACCTTTCTTGGAGTAGTGGATGGTGAAGAGGAGAATGTTAATTGGCGACGGAATGGAACGTTCATCAAAAGGGCAAACTTGACATTTGAAGCTCAATTTTGGTGCAAGACTCAAATGAGTGGATTCTGGGTAGTGCACAAGCATGTCAATGGTGATAGAGAAATTCAAGTACGGAATTGGGTATTGGTCTTAAAAGTCAACAATTAAGGATCCTAGTTACTAGCTTGAAGTCTCTTGAGAGTTTGAAGAATTTCATATGGGACCCCGGAGGTCAAATCAATAGCAAACTTGGTTGGAGATTCAAGGAGGAGTGGAAGCATAAGCCGCCCTAACAAGGATCTCCTCACCAAGTCCAACTTAGGACTATAAACCAAAGTGCTAGGTAGAAGACACCCCACCATGGTAATATCCTTCTAACCTTCTCTATTTTAGCTTTTGTTTCATGAATAATAATTGGTTAGTTTGCTTGGTTGGTTAGTTTTATTTTGATGTTTGTTGAGTAATTTTGGTGAAATAATGTGGTTTAGGGAGTTTTGTGATGTTTTGGGACTTGAAAACCTGTTTGGGATGTCAAGATTGATGCCCTGGAGGCATAATTTTTGTTGCAGGATCAGAGACCTGTGCGTGCGCATAGCCTTGTGTGTCCGCACAGGTCCCCTGTTTTCCAGTTTCCGTGCGTACGCACAGCAATGTGCGCTTGCACACCCTTAAACACCCCCTCTGTTCCCAGTACGTGCACAGGCTGTGCGTGGGAACAACCTTTGTCCCTTCCATGTGTTTGCACACCATGCGTGCGGCTGCACATGTTTTTCCTCGTTAAAAAAAAAAAGAGAAGCCACACGTGCGAGCGCACACCCATTGTGCGCCCGCACAGCCAGAACACACCTCTCTGTTCGCAGCGACCGCACAACCCCTCTTTCCTCCTTCTGTGCGAGCTCACACCCATTGTGCGTCCGCACAGGTTGCGTTACACCTTCTGTTCACAGCGTCCGCATGACCTTGTGCGTGCGGACACTTCCTTCTTTCTCCTTGTGTGCACCCACACACGACCTTGTGTGCCCGCACACGACCTTATGCGTCGGCACACGTCAGTTTTCGAACGTTAATTCGAAAAGAGAGAGGGTCGCGCTTCATTTCCCATAGTCACCCCTCTTCTTCCCTTTTCTCTGAAAACCACAACCACCCCTCTCAGCCCAGCCTCCTTCCTCCGCGACCCACCTCTGGCGACCTCCACGCCGCCGCCGTCGCACCTCTTCTCTCTCTCTTTCCCCTCACCCTCATTTTCTTCTCTCTCCTCTACATTTCTTTCCCTTTCTGCCCTACCTCCGCGCCAGGCTCTAGTCGCCTCCTTTTTCGGCGAGCTTTTGTGCCGCCAGCCACTGACGGCAATCATCCTGCCACCCTTTTCTCAGTCCATTTTTCCCTCTCTTTCCTTCTGCATTACAAGTCTCCTTTCTCCCCTGAACCCTATTTTTTTACTGCTTCTTCTTGCTTATGTTTTTAATTTTTCTTTAGTCAATAGGTGGCTATAGGTTAGTTGATTTTTGTTTTCTGGAATGGATGTTGATTGCTGGTTGATTGTTTGAATCTTTTCTGGGTTGGATAACTGCTGATGTTGCTGAAACTGACTGCTGTTGTTTTCACCTGATTCTGAATGCTACTTTTGCTTGATTTTGAAACCAAATGATGCTGCTGATTTCGGCACATATTTTGCTTGATGTAATGCTTGAATGGAAGTTTTTTATTCGATTTCTGTTTCTGATCAGCATAGGGTTTGAATTTCCCTTCCATTTTGCATTATGATTCCTACTTGTGCGAATTTTTGTTAATTTTGGATGCTGCCTGAGATGATTTGTTTATGCACTCTGTGTTTTGCTGAAACATCAATATGAACTTCACTTTACCTATGCGATTATCTTGTTTGATGTGAATTGTTGATGTGCATAGCATTCTCAACCTAACCACTATGCACTTCATTGTTGATTTTGTTCTTGAGGCCAAATTGGATTGAAATTTACAACTTTGACCATTCAATTTGGTACCTTTAAGTGCATAGGAGGCTGATTCACTGCATTATATGTTGACTGCCCATTCCTTTTTTCTCACACACCAAACTAGCATTAAACTTCCAATTTTAAAATCTGTTTAGTGCCTTTTGGCAGCAGTACATATAATGTTTGTTTGGTGAGTTGACTAACTGCCTATTCATGTGTTCTTGAACATAAATGATCATGTACAATTACTTGTTCCTTGTAAATCTTTTTGGAGCAATGAATCTGATTTCAACTGACATTGCTTTTGGGAACAAGGATTGACAATGTGACCATTCTACTACTTTGTTCCATGAATAAGCAGGTGTTTTAAATTGTTAAGTTGATCATTGCCTTTTGTGCCAATTTTTTACAAGCTTTTTCAATCCTCAAGGCACAATTGTAATAATCAATTCCTTTTCAAATCAATTCGCTTACATAAAGCACCTAAATCACACATATGCTTTAATTGTTGTTCATTCTCTTTTATATTACTTAGGTTGCTTGATTTGGGAAAATACAGTTTCTTTCAAACCTTTAATTGTTTTATACATGTTATCCCTTGATTCGATATTTATTTACCTGTTTGGCTCTTATATGAATTGTTTGATTATTTCCTCTAGATTTCTGTGAATTCTGTATACCTCTCCTAAGTTGTACTCTGTTTCTTTTTGTCTTTTTTAGGATGCGTTGAAAGGGGAAGGAGAAAGCCAATCCTTTGGCTCATGCTCCTCCTACACCCCCAGCAATTAACCTGAAGTATTTATAAATGCTGACGCCCAAGAACAATACAAGAAAGTAGAAAACAAGGCCTTTCACTATGAGCGAAAGCTAAACCTACCTGAGAAATATGCGGCCTAGATTTTAGACAGAATTAATTTTTATCATTGGGAGTTCATAAAATTCGATCCGGTGGAAGTTAATGAACACCAGGTCAAAGAATTTTACGTGAATCTCCTGCAGAGAGATGCCCCCACTGTCTTTCTTAGAGGTGTCACTTTGGACACCTCTGATACTGCTTTAGAGGCACTTTTAGGCATCCCGCATATTCCTAAGGGTCGTGATGCTTATCCTCAGATAGTGAAAGATCTGTTATCGGGCGAGCTATCTCTAGACGTCATTTTGAGAAAGATTGGCACACCTGAGGCCAGATGGGAGTACAGTAGGGGAGAAAATTCAGTCCCTCAGAGCATTACGTGCACTGACCTCAACCCGGAGGCGAAGATTTGGCAGCAGATCATTACCGACTATATTCTTTTGAGCACGCATGCCACACACATCCGGGTCCGAGTGGCAGTCCTCCTCTGGGCCATTCTGGAGGGGAAAAAGATTTCTGTTCTTCCCCTCATCAAAGATTCGATGTGGAAGGTGACACAGCAACTGAAGTATAACATTCCCTTTCCCATCATTGATCACCAGGTTAGCCACTCTGTCTGGGTGGAGAGATGTCAGACCAACCGGATGTCCATCCTGATAAGCAAGCAGCCCTTCCTTCCGTATGGTGACTACGACGGACCGCCACAGAAGAAGAGAAAGACTACTGAGCCTCCATCATCATCAGTAGAGCCATCAGCACCACCAGCACCTCCTGTGCCCACACCCCGACTCCAGACGCCTTATGAGCTGGGTTGGGAGATCTTACAGACTCTACACCACATTGAGCGCCGCAACACTCGCCGCTTCCAGTGGATAGTGGCGAAGTTTGACGGTCACGATCCTGGACCACCTCCTCCAGACACACCAGAGCCTAAGCCTGAGGACCCAGCAGCGGAGGAGCTAGCAGCTGAAGCTGGCCAGGCAGATGAGCCCATTGAGCAGGTAGTAGCAGAGGCCACAGTATAGGAGCCTACAGATCAAATGGTTGATGAAACTGCAGATCACATGGTTGAGGAGCCGGCAGCTGTAGCCGAGCCGATTGTTGAGACCATATCAGAGGCAGCTGGCCAGACACTAGAGGAGGCTAGAGCAGATCTTGCACCACAGCCGTCCACTGAGATCATCATCTACCAGCGTCACTACCACCCACCACCGTCTGACGGTGGAGTTTCTCATGGCTGATTTCCCCCCCCCCCGATTGACTATTTTGGGCACTGAGGACCGTGCTTCCTCTAAGTGTGGTGGAGGATCTTCTAATTTTGGGTGTAAACATTCTCTCCTGAACACTTTTATTTAGTTATTTTCAGTCTTTATGATGCCTTTGTGGATATTCTTGGTACTTTGACTTATGCACCTTCTATTTTGGTATATATAGTAGTTGCTTCTAGTTATCTTTAGTATCGCACTTTCATTTTGGTATATATATAAACATATTGCATTTTATATTGCTTGGTATATAGTATAGATATGGATTGTGATTGGATGTTCCAAATAGTTATGCCTAGCTTATCTTGATCCTAATTGCTCATGTTACTTTTTCGCTTGTTGAAATTAGGGAAAGAACTAGGAAATTTTGAAAAATGTCGCATCCATCACAACATACATACATACATATATAGGAGATAATTCTAGTGAAAACCAACAAAGATTTCCAAGAGTTTTTCTTCAAGGGCATTCTATTGAATTGATAGAAAAACAATTTTTCAAACTTGTGTGAATGAATTTCTTTGAAACATAGAAGAGTAAAGAACAATTGCCTCGTGAGATTTGAGCCTTAATGAGTGGTTACACATCTTTAACCACTAATTTTGTTCATTGTGTGACATATCTCTTCTATAATTGTGATCTTGATTTTGCTTAATTGTTTATTTCCAATGATTGATGTTTTGAATTGCATTGAGCATGATTGAGGCCATTTTTGTCTAAAAGCTTACTTTTCCATATAGCCTACCCTTTGCATTTACCATTGTTAAACCCCTTTGAGCTTTATTTACCCCATTATTCTTGATTTTAGCACATCATAACCATAAGCGGAAGACCATGAATTACCTTGGATTGTATCCTTGATTAGCTTAGGTTGGAGAAGTGTGTTTCATTTAAGTGTGGGGGAATATTGGGAAACATTGGTAGTGATTGAAAATATTACTATTGGTTATTTGTTGAAAATCTTGAAAAATGGGAACATTCATGTATGAATTACTTAACCATATACAATTCCGTTGTAAAAAAAACTCTTCATAATAAAAAGGGCGCAAAGTCACCCTGAAGAGTAAACAAATGAATAAAGAATTGCATATGGGATGTCTTTGTGAAAAGCATACATGAATGTGAGTGGATTGAAAATGATGGAAGGTTAGGATTGCATCTCTGTTTTGAATTAGTTGATATAGGTTGATGTGGAGCTTAAACTAATCAAGGATACAATTGCATTAGTCCACTTGGCCATATCTACCCCACCTTACCCTAACCCCATTACAACCATATGAAGCCCTCATGATAATTGCATCCATGCATTACTTGTATGTTGATTGTTAGATGAACAACAAAATCTTGGGAGCATGATTGGAAGGAGATTTTGAGTGAATTAACCCTTAGACATTGAGTGATTAGAGTGTATACTGGTAGACGAAATTGTGATCAACAATAATGGCTCTTTGGCATGTGCATAAAAACATTAACTCAGCACTTTCTTTCCACAATCTCATTCAACTAACCAGCAAGTGTATTGGGTTGTCCAAGTAATAAACCTTACGTGAGTAAGGGTCGATCCCACAGAGATTGTTGGTATGAAGCAAGCTATGGTCACCTTGTAAATCTCAATTAGGCAGATTGAATAGTTTTGGGTTTCAGAAATTAATTAATAAATATAAAATAAAAGGGATAGAAATACTTATGTAATTTAATAGTGGAAATTTCAGATAAGTGCATGGAGATGCTGTGCTCCTCTCGTATCTCTACTTTCCTATTACATTCATCCAATCCTTCTTACTCCTTTCCATGGCAAGCTGTATGTAGGGCATCACCGTTGTCAATGGCTACATCCCATCCTCTCAGTGAAAATGTTCCTATGCTCTGTCACAGCACGGCTAATCATCTGTCGGTTCTCAATCAGGTTGGAATAGAATCCCTTGATTCTTTTGCGCTTGTCATCACGCCCAGCCTTCAGGAGTTTGAAGCTCGTCACAGTCATTCAATCCCAGAATTCTACTCGGAATACCATAGACAAGGTTTAGACTTTCCGGATCCTCATGAATGCCGCCATCTATCTAGCTTATACCACGAAGATTATGTTGGGGAATCCAAGAGATATGCGCCCAGTCTAGAGTAGAACGGAAGTGGTTGTCAGTCACGCGCGTTCATAGGTGAGAATGATGATGAGTGTCACGGATCATCACATTCATCAAAGTTAAGTGTAACGTATATCTTGGAATAAGAATAAAAGAGAATTGAATAGAAAGTAATAGTAATTGTATTGAAACTTGAGGTACAGCAGAGCTCCACACCCTTAATCTATGGTGTGCAGAAACTCCACTGTTGAAAATACATAAGTAAAAGGTTCAGGCATGGCCGAATGGCCAGCCCCCTGAATGATCAAGAGACCGAATGATCAAAGACTACAGAGTCCAAAGATTAAACTGTCAAAATATGTCTAATACAATAGTAACTTATCCTATTTATACTAGACTAGCTACTAGGGTTTACATGAGTAAGTAATTGCTGCATAAATCCACTTTCGGGGCCCACTTGGTGTATGCTTGGGCTGAGCTTGATCTATCCACGAGATGAGGCTTTTCTTGGAGTTGAACTCCAAGTTATAACGTGTTTTGGGCGTTCAACTCCGGATCATAACGTGTTTCTGGCGTTTAACTCCAGACAGCAGCATGTACTTGGCGTTCAACGCCAAGTTACATCGTCAATTTCTGAATAAAGTATGGACTATTATATATTGCTGGAAAGATCTAGATGTCTAATTTCCAACGCCGTTAAGAGCGCGCCAATTGGAGTTCTGTAGCTCCAGAAAATCTATTTCGAGTGCAGGGAGGTCAGATTCCAACAGCATCAGCAATCCTTTTGTCAGCCTTTTTTAGAGTTTTGCTCAAGTCCCTCAATTTCAGCCAGAAATTACCTGAAATCACAGAAAAACACACAAACTCATAGTAAAGTCTAGAAATGTGAATTTAACATAAAAACTAATGAAAACATCCTTAAAAGTAGCTTGAACTTACTAAAAACTACATAAAAACAATGCCAAAAAGCGTATAAATTATCCGCTCATCATATACACACACCTAGCGAGAGTTCAATTACTCAACTCTATGTTTCCATGCTTCTTGTCATGCATTCTTGCAAGTTGCTTCGCTTTAATGAGTTGGATCAATTCTTTAGATTTTAGTTGCATTGAATTATTCCCTTGCTTGGCCCAAATTGTCTATACGTGTTTGAGAATTTGATTGTTTGTTTTCACCAATTTCATATAGATACTATAGATAGATATATAGGTATAAATAGTATTTACATACTTGCATGCATATAAATAGTTGCATTTAATAAATTGATTTCCCCTTTTGATCATTCTCCTTGTTAGTTTAGCATGAGGACATGCTATCGTTTAAGTGTGGAAAAATTGAAGAGTCCATATTTGATGGTATATTTTGGCTTGATTTGAATGGATTCTAGCGTATGAACTCACACTGAAGCACCAGAATAGAATACTTTTGTGTTTGATTCCTAATTTGATCCTAAATGTCAAAACATGCAATTTTGTGCTTTAATAGAGCAAATTAATCCCACTTTTATGTCATTCGATGTTGTGATATGGTTTGTGAGTGATTTCAGGCCTTGAAGGCAATAATGGATGGGCAAAAGTGGATGAAAGCATGTACAAGGGAGAAAACATGAAGAAAACAAGGAAAAGCACACACAGCGAAGTGTGCATGCGCACAACCCTGCGTGCATACGGACAATCGAGGATTCCATGTGTATGTACGCACGAGCACCTGTGCGTACGCACAGGAGCCAAAACAGCAAAGTGTGCAGACGCACACGTCTGTGCATCCGCACAGGACCCAACACGTGATTTCATTAATGAAACACGTGCAGCGTGTATTTTGGGGGCTTTTGGCCCATTTTGGAAGGCTGAATTGCTGAATTGAAGTGCTATTTAAGGGGAGAATTAACACTTAGCAGGAGAGCTCACTTTTATGTAGGTAGTAGTAGTATAGGAAGCTTCCATATGAGAAGGCATATTGTAGCATTGCTCTCTTAGCGTTTATGCAATTTCAATTGTAGCATTTTATAGCAAGCTTTAATTTTGGATGTTGATCAACTCTTTTGTAAGTACTCTTAATTTTCTCTTTAATTAGATTGTCTTTATTTTCATTTCCTCTTGGTTCAAGTGCTTTGTTTATGTTTGCAATTTTGAGTTCTTGAAGTTTTGATTGATGAATTTAGTGTTTATTGCTTTTTTTATGCTTGATTGTTTGTTCATATTTGGCTTTGTTGATAGTTGGTTATAGCTCTCCAATTTCCTTTGCATTTTTTCATACTTTACTTTCATGCACACAAGGTGTTTGTGAAAATGCCAACCTTGAATTTTTAGTAGATTTTCACACCTTGGTTTGTGGTTTGAGTTCCTAGGATACTAGAGTCATAATGTCCGACATTTAGTGGTAATTCTTGGGTAGTTAGTTGGCTCTTGTTTCCATTGACGTTAGCCTTTTATCAACTAGTTTGATAAGTTGGTTGGGACTTATGGATTAAGGTCAATTATGCTTGCTTGACTTACTCCTCGATGGTTGGGGTTCACTATGCGAGATTGACTCATGGCAATTACCATAGTTGTAGTTATGGCAATAATAGGATTCCTTGGATTCTCAATCCCAAAGTCAAGGTCTCTTTTATGCATTAACCCACATTTTTTATCATTACTTAGTTCTTTGATTTCTTAGTTCTTTTAATCTTTAATTTCTTCCTCGAAAACCCCTTTTTGTCTTAACAACCATGAAAGTAACACTTCAATTGCCTTCATAGGGAGAACGACATGAGGTTTAGATACTCTCGGTTTTATTTTGTTTTGAATTGAAATATTTGATTATGAGGACTGTTTGTTGGTTTAGACTATACTTGCAATGAAAGAAATCTCATGTTGAGAAAAAAATCTAGATCATCAAAAATCCCAACGTCAAATATCATCTGGATTCTAAGTTCCTAAAGATGCCAACCATTCTAAGTTTCAATGGATAGTGAGATGCCAAAACCATTTAGAAGCAAAAAGATCTAAGTCCCGCTCATCTAATTGTAACTAAGCTTCATTGGAAACTTAGAAATTTATTGTATCTTAATTTTTTTTATCCTACTATATTTTTAGATGCTTGGGGACAAGCAACAGTTTAAGTTTGGTGTTGTGATGAGCGGATATTTTATACACTTTTTGACATCATTTTCATATAGTTTTTGGTATGTTTTGTTTAGTTTTTATCAAGTTTTTATAGGTTTTAGTGTTAAATTCACATGTTTGGATTCTACTATAATTTTTTGTGTTTTTGTACAATTTTAGGTATTTTCTGGCTGAAATTGAGGAGCTGGAACAGAAGTAATTCAGAGACAGAGAAAGCATTATAGGTGCTGTCTAGATCTGACCTACCTGCACTTGGAAGAGCTTTTCTGGAGCTTCAAAATTTGAAATGAAGCACCTCAATGACTATGGAAAGCTGGCTTTCAGAGCTTTCGAGCAATATATAATAGTTTATACTTTGCTTCGGATTAGAAGGCCCAAAAATGGTGTCCAACACCAGCTTCCTGCTGCCTTCCAAGCGTCCAGCGCCCAAAGGGTAGAGACCGGCGTCCAAACTCCCAGAAAGGACCCCCTAGCTGGTGTTCCACATCCAAGAGACCTCATAGCAGGTGGATCTCATCAAAGCTCAGCCCAAACACTTACCAAGTGGGTCCCATAAGTGAATTTCAGCACTAAATAGACTGTTATACCTTTACTACTTATTTGTTTAGTATTTATGGAATTAAATTTATGTTATTCAGACCTTTTACATCACGTTTACCATCATACATGATTTACCATTGTATTTTACATCACTATGAGTTTCTAAACCTCCTAGGTTGAGGGAAGGAAGCCATGCGTGTGTGGAGAAGAAGACAGTAGGAAAGCAGAGATTCAGACGGCAAAGCATCTCCGGAACCTCAACCTGTTCCTCATTACTGAATCACAAGTATCATTTATTTCATGTTATTTACTTTTCATAAACAAAATCATTTTTATCATTAATCTCCTGACTAAAATTTACAAGATAACCATAGCTTGCTTCAAGCCGACAATCTTCGTGGGATCGACCCTTACTCACGTAAGGTATTACTTGGACGACCCAGTGCACTTGCTGGTTAGTTGTGCGGAGTTGTGAAAAGCGTGATCACAATTTCGTGCACCAAGTTTTTGGCGCCGTTGCCGGAGATTTTTCGAGTTTGGACAACTGAAGGTTCATCTTGTTGCTTAGATTAGGAATAATTTATTTTTGTTGGTTTAGAGTTTTCTATCTGAGTCTAGTTTCACGTTTTAAGTTTGGTGTTCTTTGTGTTTTTATTTTCCTTAAAAATTTTCAAAATTTGTTCTTGGTGTTCATCTTGATCTTCAAAGTGTTCTTGGTGTTCATCTTGACATTCAAAGTTTTCTTGTTTGTTTTCTTTGTTTTGATCTAAAAATTCTAAGTTTGGTGTCAATCTATTGTTTTTCTCTTTCCTCATTAAATTCAAATATATATATATATATATATATATATATATATATATATATATATATATATATATATATATATATATATATCTTTTCCTTTATTTACTCATCATTTTCGAATTTTTTAGGTTGACTTAGTCAAAATTTTTAAAATTTGGTAGTCTCTTGTTAGTTAAGTCAAGCTTTCAATTTTTAAAGCTTTATATTTTTTTAAATCTTTTTCAAAATAAATCCTTTTTCAAAGTTCTTTTTATATTTTTTCAAAAATCTTTTATAAAATTTTTCAAAATCCTTTTTCTTTTTAAATTTTCGAATTTCTTATTCCATTTTATTAGTTTGATTGAAAAACTTTAAGTTTGGTGTTTTCTTGTTAAGAAAGTTTCAATCTTTAAAATTTTAAATCATATATTTTCCAAATCTTTTCTTTTCTTACAAGTATTAATTTTCAAGTATCTTTAATTTTAGGACATATCTTTTTCAAAACTTCCTAACCACTTTCTCTCTCTTCATTTTTTTTCAAAAATCCACACAAAAAAATTTTTTCAAATCTTTTCAATTAATTAATTAGTTTAGTTTTCTAATTTCTTTTATTTCTTTTTCCCTTCTTAATTTTCAAAACTTATATTTAATTTTTCATTTATTTTATTTTATTTTTTTCTTTTAATTTCGGTTTTCAAAAAAAAAAAGGAGAAAAAATTGTTTATTTACAATTCACATTATTTTCCTTTCTCCATCATGGACCTAAGTGGGAATGAATAGTCCAGAAGGACTTTGGGGTCATATGCTAACCCCACTACTGCTTCATATGGAAGTAGTATCTGTATACCCTCCATCAGATCCAGTAGTTTTGAGTTAAATCCTCAGCTCATTATCATGGTGCAGTAAAATTGCCAGTATTCCAGTCTTTCACAGGAAGAACCTACTGAGTTTCTGGCACAGTTTTTACAAATTGCTAACACAGTACATGATAAGGAAGTGGATAAGGATGTCTACAGATTATTGCTGTTTCTATTTGCTGTAAAAGACCAAGCTAAGAGGTGGTTAAACAACCAACCCAAAGCCAGCATAAGAACATGGAAACAGTTGTCAGACAAATTCTTGAATCAATATTTTCCTTCAAAAAGGATGACACAGCTAAGGATGGACATCCAAGGCTTTAAACAAGAGGATAGTGAATCTCTTTATGACGCTTGGGAGAGGTACAGAGGGATGCTAAGGAAATGCCCCTCTGAAATGTTTTCAGAATGGGTGCAGTTAGACATCTTCTACTACAGGCTTACAGAAAAGGCCCAGATGTCTCTAGACCACGTAGCGGGTGGATCTATACACATGAGAAAGACAATTGAAGAGGCTCAAGAGCTCATTGATACAATTTCTAGAAATCAGCATCTGTACTTAAGTAGTGAGTCCTCCATCAAAGAAGAGGCTAAAGCAGTATCCACTGAACTTAGTCCTCCAGAACAAGTTGTTGAACTCAATCAACAATTGCTTTTTATAACAAAACAGTTAGCAGAATTTAAGGAAATACTTCAAGACACTAAAAATGCTAACAAGAATATGGAAGCACAATTGGATCAGACAAGACAGCAGTTATCTAAACAGATAACAGAAAAGTGCCAAGCTGTTCATTTAAGGAGTGGGAAGACATTGAATGTTTTAACTCAAGGCAGCAAAAAGCCAAGAAAGGAACAACTGACAGAGGATGACCAACCCACTGCCCAAAATCCTTCTGAGGATAGTAAAAGCCCAGAGAAGAATGATTCTGACGTTCAAACACCAGAAAATGGTAAAAAAGTGGCGTTAAACGCCCAGTGGATGGCCAATTCTGGCGTCCAAACGCCAGAAAAGGGTGGCAATCTGACGTTAAACGCCCATACAGCCCTTAATTCTGGCGTTCAAACGCTAATGGGGAATCAGACTCCTGCAAGTGCTGATAACAACCCCCCTAGGCAGGCTTCTCCAACTGTTTCTGTAGAAGTAAACCTGCAGCAACTATGGTTGAAGACTATAAAGCCAAGATGCCTTATCCTTAGAAACTCTGCCAAGATGAACAGGATAAACAATTTACCCGCTTTGCAGATTATCTCAAGACTCTTGAAATAAAGATTCAGTTTGCAGAGTCACTTGAGCAAATACCCTCTTATGCTAAGTTCATGAAAGAGATCCTAAGTCATAAGAATGATTGGAGAGAAACTGAAAAAGTTTTCCTCACTGAAGAATACAGTGCAGTCATTCTAAAAAGCTTACCAGAGAAGTTTAAAGATCCCGAAAGCTTTATGATACCTTGCACATTAGAGGATGCTTGTACCAATACAGCTCTATGTGATATTGGGGCAAGTATCAACCTGATACCTGCATCCACTATCAAAAAGCTTGGTTTGACTGATGAAGTTAAACCAACCTGAATATACCTCCAACTTGCTGATGGCTCCACTAAAATTCCATCAGGCGTAATTGAGGACATGATTGTCAAGGTTGGGCCATTTGCCTTTCCCACTGACATTGTGGTGCTGGAAATGGAGGAGCACAAGAGTGCAACTCTCATTCTAGGAAGACCTTTCCTAGCAACTGGACGAACCCTCATTGATGTCCAAAAAGGGGAGGTGACCCTGAGAGTCAATGAGGATGAGTTTAAGCTGAATACTGTCAAAGCTATGCAGCATCCAAACTCCCCAAACAACTGCATGAGCGTTGATATTATTGACTCTCTAGTGGAAGAGGTCAATATGACTGAGAGTCTCGAATCAGAGTTAGAGGACATTTTTAAAGATGTTCAGCCTGATCTGGAAGAACTAGAGAAAACAAAAGAACCTCTGAAAACTCCTCAGGAAGAGGAGAAGCCTCCTAAACCTGAGCTCAAACCACTACCACCATCCCTGAAATATGCATTTCTGGGAGAGGATGACACTTTTCCTGTGATCATAAGCTCTGCTTTAGAGCCACAGGAAGAGAAAGCACTAATTCAGGTGCTAAGGATACACAAGACAGCTCTTGGGTGGTCCATAAGTGATCTTAAGGGCATTAGCCCAGCCAGATGCATGCACAAGATCCTATTGGAGGATGATGCTAAGCCAGTGGCCCAACCACAGAGGCGGCTAAATCCAGCCATGAAGGAGGTGGTGCAGAAAGAGGTCACTAAGTTACTAGAGGCTGAGATTATTTATCCTATTTCTGATAGCCCCTGGGTGAGCCCTGTCCAAGTTGTTCCCAAGAAGGGAGGAATGACAGTGATTCATAATGAAAAGAATGAACTGGTTCCTACAAGAACAGTTACAGGGTGGCGTATGTGTATTGACTACAGAAGGCTCAATACAACCACCAGAAATAAAGGATCATTTTTCTTTACCATTCATAGACCAGATGCTAGAGAGACTACTACTTTTTGGATGGCTATTCAGGTTACAACCAAATTGCAGTAGATCCTCAGGATCAAGAGAAAACAGTATTCACATGTCCATTTGGAGTATTCGCCTACAGAAGGATGCCATTTGGTCTGTGCAATGCACCTGCAACCTTTCAGAGGTGCATGCTCTCCATCTTTTCTGATATAGTAGAGAAATTTCTGGAAGTCTTCATGGATGACTTCTTAGTGTTTGGAGACTCATTCAGCTCCTGTCTTGACCATCTAGCACTTGTTCTGAAAAGGTGCCAAGAGACTAACCTTGTTTTAAACTGGGAGAAATATCATTTTATGGTAACTGAAGGAATTGTCCTTGGGCATAAAATTTCGAACAAGGGGATAGAAGTGGATCAAGCCAAGGTAGAGGTAATTGAAAAATTACCACCACCTGCCAATGTTAAGGAAATCAGAAGCTTTCTGGGGCATGCAGGATTCTATAAGAGGTTTATAAAGGATTTTTCAAAAATTGCAAAACCCCTGAACAATCTGCTAGTCGCTGATACACCATTTGTCCTTGACACAGAGTGTCTGCAAGCGTTTGAGACTCTGAAAGCTAAGTTGGTCACAGCACCAGTCATTTCTGCACCAGACTGGACATTACTATTCGAACTAATGTGTGATGCCAGTGACCATGCCATTGGTGCAGTATTGGGACAGAGGCATGACAAGCTTCTGCATGTCATTTATTATGCTAGCCGTGTTTTGAATGACGCACAAAAGAATTACACAACCACAGAAAAGGAGTTGCTTGTAGTGGTTTATGCCATTGACAAGTTTAGATCTTATTTAGTGGGATCAAAAGTGATTGTGTACATTGACCATGCTGCTCTAAAATATCTCCGCACAAAGCAGGATTCAAAAGCCAGACTTATAAGATGGGTGTTACTTCTGCAAGAGTTTGATATAGAAATAAGAGATAGAAAAGGGACAGAGAACCAAGTAGCAGATCACCTATACCGGATAGAACCAGTAGCAGGAGCGTCCCTCCCTCCTACTGAGATCTCTGAAACCTTCCCAGATGAACAACTCTTTGCCATTCAAGAAGTACCGTGGTTTATAGACATTGTAAACTATAAAGCTGTGAGATTCATACCCAAAGAGTACAGTAAGCAGCAAACAAAAAAATTGATTTCTGATGTAAAGACTACTTATGGGATGAACTATATCTTTTTAAGAGGTGTGCAAATGGAGTAATCCATAGATGTGTGCCTAAAGAAGAGGAATAGAAGATCCTATGGCATTGTCATGGATCACAATATGGAGGACATTTCAGAGGTGAGCGAACAGTCACAAAGGTTCTCCAATGTGGCTTCTACTAGCCTACTCTCTATAGAGACTCCCGAGTGTTTGTACGTAACTGTGACAGTTGCCAGAGAGCTGGTAATTTGCCTCACGGTTATGCCATGCCTCAGCAAGGGATTTTAGAGATTGAGTTATTTGATGTATGGAGTATTGACTTCATGGAGCCTTTCCCACCATCATATTCAAACACTTATATTCTGGTAGTAGTAGACTATGTATCTAAATGGGTAGAGAAAATTGCAACACCCACTAATGATACTAAGACAGTGATGAAGTTCCTCTAGAAGCATATCTTCAGCAGGTTCGGTGTCCTTAGGATACCGATCAGTGATGGAGGCACTCATTTCTGTAATAAACAGCTTGACTCTGCTCTGGTCCGATATGGAATTAACCACCAAGTGGCAACTCCATATCATCCACAAACAAATGGGCAGGCTGAAGTCTCAAATAGAGAACTAAAACGAATCCTGGAACAGACTGTAAGTACCCGTAGAAAGGATTGGGCAAAAAGTCTGGATGATGCTTTGTGGGCATACAGAACTGCATTCAAGACTCCTATAGGGACCTATCCATACCAGCTGGTATATGGAAAAGGCTGTCATCTACCAGTGGAACTGGAACACAAGGCCTACTGGGCAACCAGATTCCTAAACCTTGATGCTAAGGTGGCTGGTGAGAAGAGATTACTCCAGTTGAATGAGCTAGAGAAGTTCAGACTCAATGCTTTTGAAAATGCTAAAATTTACAAAGAGAAAGCAAAAAGGTGGCATGACAGAAAGCTGTCATCTAGAGTCTTTGAGCCAGGACAGAAGGCTCTGCTGTTTAACTCTAGGCTCAGATTGTTCCCTGGGAAATTGAAATTCAGGTGGAAGGGACCATATGTGATTACAAGTGTATCACCATATGGATATGTAGAGCTTCAGGATATTGACTCTGACAAAAAGTTCATTGTTAATGGATAGAGAGTCAAACATTATCTTGAAGGCAATGTTAGCAAGAGTGCTCAAAACTGAGACTAAATTAAAAGCTCAATAAAATTCCAGCTAAAGACAGTAAAGAAGCGCTTATTAGGAGGCAACCCAATCTTATTTATCTATGTTAATTACTTTTTCATTTCATGTCACATTGTTAGTTTATGTTTTCTTTAGGTTGATAATCATGTGGAGTCATAAAAACAGCTGCAGAATTAAAGTGGAATAAAAAATAGCATCAAAAATAGCACACCCTAGAGGATAGGCTTACTGGCATTTAAAAGCCAGTAAGGATAGCAGAATGGGCGTTTAACTCCCATGCAGGCAGCATTCTGGGTGTTAAACGCCAGAATGGGCAGCATTCTAGGTGTTTAACACCAGAAATGGCAGTATTCTGGGCATTCAGAAAAACACCCAGTAAAGAAGGATTCCTGGCGTTTAACGCCAGCCAGGATATCTGATTGTGCGTTAAACGCCCAAAAAGGCAATCAAGTGGGCGTTAAACGCCAGAATGGATAGCATTCTGGGCGTTTAACGCCAGGATGACACAAGGGAGGTAAGTTTGTTTCCAATTCATTTTTTTTTTCAATTTTTCATGTTTTAATTCATAATTTCTTGTATCAAACATATTTTAAACGTTCATCTTTCAATTTCTATTTTCAAAAATTAATAATCCTTCCAATTCTATTTAATTCTTTTCCAATTCTTTTCAAATCCTTCCAAAACATTTTCAAAACTTACATATCTTTTCAAATTCTTTTCAACTCTTTTTAATTTTTCTTGCATACAATAATAAGTTTTCAAAATTAATTGCATCATTCTTCTTCTACTCCCTTCTATCTTATTTTGCTCAAGGACGAGCAAAGCTTTTAAGTTTGGTGTGGAAAAGCTCAGCTTTTTGCTTTCCATAACCATTAATGGCACCTAAGGCCGGAGAAACCTCTAGGAAGAGGAGCAACAAAGGCAAGAAAGAGACATAGAGAAGCTCAAGAACTCCATTGGTTCTTCAAGAGGAAGAAGAAGCCACCATCACTAAGGTGGACCCGTTCTTTAATCTTCTTGTTTATTTTCTTTTCTGTTTTCGGTTTTTATGCTATGTTTTGACTATGTTTGTGTCTTTATTAATGTTTAATGTCTATGTCTTAAAGCTATGAATGTCCCATGAATCTTTCACCTTTCTTAAATGAAAAATATTTTCTAAAAAATAAAAAGAAGTACATGGATTTTTGGTGCACGAATTTGTGATTCGCACAACTAACCAGCAAGTGCACTGGGTCGTCCAAGTAATACCTTACGTGAGTAAGGGTCGATCCCACGGAGATTATTGGTTTGAAGCAATCAATGTTTATTTTATTAATCTTAGTCAGGAGGCCAATAAAGTTATTTGGATTTAGTTGTAAGAAGCCAAACTATTTAAAATTGTAAGTTGAAATAATAGAGAATACTAGCGTTACTTGTTGTGCAGTAATGGGGAATATGTTGGAGTTTTGGAGATGCTTTGTCCTTTGAACTTCAACTCTTCCTTGAAATCCTTCAACACACGCAAGGCTCCTTCCATGGCAAGCTCTATGTAGGGTGTCACCGTTGTCAGTGGCTACTCCCCATCCTCTCAGTGAAAACGTTCCTATGCTCTGTCACAGCACGGCTAATCATCTGTCGGTTCTCAATCAGGTTGGAATAGAATCCATTGATTCTTTTGCGTCTGTCACTAACGCCCAGCCCTCAGGAGTTTGAAGCACGTCACAGCCATTCAATCCCGGAATCCTACTCGGAATACCACAGACAAGGTTTAGACTTTCCGGATTCTCATGAATGCGGCCATCTATCTAGCTTATACCACGAAGATTCTGTTGGAGAATCTAAGAGATATTCATTCAGTCTGATGTAGAACGGAAGTGGTTGTCAGGCACACGTTCATGGATTGAGGAAGGTGATGAGTGTCACGGATCATCACCTTCTTCACAATTAAGCGCGAATAAACATCTTAGATAAGAACAAGCGTGTTTGAATGGAAAACAAAGGAATTGTATTAAATCATCGAGACGCTGCAGAGCTCCTCACCCCCAACAATGGAGTTTAGAGACTCATGCCGTCACAAAGTGTATATATCAGATCTGAAAAATGTCATGAGGTACAAGAAATGTCTGTAAAAGTTGTTTAAATAGTAAACTAGTGACCTAGGTTTACAGAAAATGAATAAACTAAGATAATTGGTGCAGAAATCCACTTCTGGGGCCCACTTGGAGTGTGCTGGGGCTGAGACTAAAGCTATCCACGAGTAGAGGCCTTTCTTGGCGTCAAACTCCAGGTTATGACGTGTTTTGGGCGTTCAACTCCGGATCATGACATTTTTCTGGCGTTTAACTCCAGACAGCAACATGAACTTGGCGTTCAACGCCAAGTTACGTCGTCTATTTTCGCGCAAAGTATGAACTATTATATATTGCTGGAAAGCCCTGGATATCTACTTTCCAACGCCGTTGAGAGCGCGCCAATTGGACTCCTGTAGCTCCAGAAAATCCATTTCGAGTGCAGGAAGGTCAGGATCCAACAGCATCAGCAGTCCTTCTTTCAGCTTAACTCAGATTTTTACTCAGCTCCCTCAATTTCAGCCAGAAAATACCTGAAATCACAGAAAAACACACAAACTCATAGTAAAGTCCAGAAATATGATTTTTGCCTAAAAACTAATAATATTCTACTAAAAACTGACTGAAACATGCTAAAATCTACATGAAATTACTCTCAAAAAGCGTATAAAATATCCGCTCATCACAACACCAAACTTAAACTGTTGCTTGTCCTCAAGCAACTAGATAAATAAAATAGGTTTTAACAAAAATAAAGAAGTAATAATATTCTAGAGTTTTAAATGAAGCTCAGATTCTTATTAGATGAGCGGGGCTTGTAGCTTTTTGTCTCTGAACAGTTTTGGCATCTCCCTGTATCTTTTGAATTTCAGAATGATTGGCATCCTTAGGAACTCAGAATTCAGATAGTATTATTGATTCTCCTAGTGTAGTATGTTGATTCTTGAACACAGTTATTTTATGAGTCTTGGCTGTGGCCCTAAGCACTTTGTTTTCCAGTATTACCACCGGATACATAAATGCCACAGACACATGACTAGGTGAACCTTTTCAGATTGTGACTTAGCTTTGCTAAAGTCCCCAGTCAGAGGTATCCAGAGCTCTTAAGCACACTCTGTTTGCCTTGGATCACGACTTTAACCACTCAGTCTCAAGTTTGTAACTTGGACCTGCATGCCACAAGCACATGGTTAGGGACAGCTTGGTTTAGCCGCTTAGGCCTGGATTTTATTTCCTTGGGCCCTCCTATCCATTGATGCTCAAAGCCTTGGATCCTTTTTACTCTTACTTAGTGCTCATGGCTTCTTTTTTTTTTGACTACTTTTTCTTGCTTCAAGAATCAATTTCATGATTTTTCAGATCATCAATAATATTTTTCGTGTTCCTCATCCTTTCAGGAGCCAATATTCATCAAATTCAAAGTACATATTATGCACTGTTCAAGCATTCATTCAGAGAATAAAAAGTATTGCCACCACATATAATTAATTATAATTTTTATTATTAAGAACTCGAAAAATATAGATTACTTCTTTATTAAAAAAAATCTACTACTTTATTCATGCCTGATGATGATGAGAAAAATAAATTATAGCTTGATTGGAAATAAAATCAAAATAGACATACTAATTACTACTAAATATCTCCTAAGGTGAATTTCTATAATAATACTATCACTAAGCTAAAGCGAAAATTGGAACTTAGCAACCTGTTGTTTTGAGGAATAGATGTTCCTCTAATCTGTGGGGTGTTGTTCAAGGATTAATTTTTGGCGCTTCAGCTCCCTTAGATCACGCCCTTGCTCTTCCTGTTCCTTGAGCAGTTTGCAAAGCATGCTACTTTGATTATTCTGTTCTTCCTTTATTTGATCCATAGCTTCTTGCAATCTGGAAATAGAAGCCTCAAGATGTTCCCAATATTCGAATTGGGGCAGTTCTGGGAGGGCTTCTTGTGCTCTCCTCTTGGCTGAATCCTCTTGTTGCTGTTGCCTGACCATTGATATTCCAGTAATGGGCTTTTCAATTAGGATATATTCAGTTATTCCCATCTTTACTCCAGCATCTTTGCAAAGCATAGAAATTAGGCTTGGATAAGCCAATTTGGCGTCCTTAGAATTCCTGTTTGCTATTTTATATAGCTCACAGGAGATCAGCTGATGGACTTCCACTTCTTTTCCCAACATGATGCAGTGAATCATTACTGCTCTTTTAATAGTGACTTCAGAACGGTTACTGGTGGGCAATATGGAACGTCCCACGAAATCCAGCCAACCTCTGGCTACTGGTTTCAGATATTCCCTTTTGAGTTGAACTGGGATGCCAGTCGTGCTGGTGGTCCACTTGGCTCCAGGGATGCATATGTCCTCCAGAACCTTGTCCAGCCCTTTATTGACCCTCATCATTCTCCTGTTAAAGGAGTCTGGGTCATCTTTCAGTTGGGGAAGCTTAAATATCTCCCTGATCTTGTCAGAATTGGTATGAATGATCTTTCCTCTGACTACAGTCCGATGGTCAAAGAGAGCAGCTCCAATGATTCTTTGCCTTTCTGTCTGCCATAGATTAGCATAAAATTCCTGAACCATGTTCTTTCCCACTTTCGTTTCAGGATTGGCCAGAATTTCCCAATTCCTGTTTCGAATTTGCTCTTGGATCTCCGGATATTCATCTTCTTTCAGATCAAATCTGACTTCCGGGATCACTGATCTGTGACTCATTATCTTGTAGTAATGGTCTGAATGTTCTTTAGTTAAGAACTTCCCTTGATTCCAAAGTGGCTTTGGAGTGCTTTCTTTCTTGCCTCTTGGGTTGGGTTGTTTCCCTTTAGGAGCCATGATCTTAAGTGGGTATGTTTTTGTGATCACGGATAAAACACACCAAACTTAGAGCTTTGCTTGTCCTCAAGCAAAAGAGAAGAAAGAAGAGGGATAGAGGGAGAGCAAGTGTTGGATGATGATGAGGAGGGGGTGCCGAAAACAATATATAGGGAGGGGGGTGGGAGATTTTCGAAAAATAAGAAAGAGATAAGATAGAAGATATGATTTTAAAAGATATGATCAGAAAAAGATATAATTTTAAAAAGAAAAAGATATGAATCATAATTTAAAAGATAAATTTGAAATTTTTACTTTTTGAAAAAAAGATTTTAAAAAGAGAATTAAGTTTTGAAAACAAATTTGAAAGGATGATGGATTGGATTGGAAAGCCATTTGTTTTTTTGGGTTAAGATATATCTAAAATATTTGCAACATGGGATTTTAGAAATTAGGATAAAAACTTTTGGAATTGAAAGTGATAATTTAAAATATGTTTATGCAAAAAATCATGAATTGAAACATAAAAATTTTGAAAAATTATAAAGGAAAACGAATTTGTACCTTTTCCCACCATCCTGGCGTTAAACGCCCACATGGTGCATGTTTTGGGCGTTTAACGCCCACATGTTGCTTCTCCTGGGCGTTCAACGCCCATCTGGTGCTTCTTTCTGGCGTTGAACGCCAGGAAGTCCTTCATCACTGGGCGTTTTTCTGAACGCCCAGGATGCTAGCAGACTGGCGTTAAACGCCCAGAAGGTGCATCTTTCTGGCGTTTAACGCCCAGAAGATGCTCCTTCTGGCGTTTAACGCCCAGATGGCTACCCTTACTGGCGTTAAACGCCCAGTGGGTGCTTCTTTTGGGCGTTCAACGCCCAAAGTATTTCTTACTGGCTTTTTCACGCCAGTGAGCTTCCAAATTTCCCTGTAACTCTGTGACTTCAACCAATGGCTATTTCACCTTTGAAGATACTTGGACTTAAACCTGTAAAGAAAAGAAAATTTATTTAATTAGTAAATAAACTTTGTAAATGGCTGGGTTGCCTCCCAGCAAGCGCTTTTTTAATGTCATTAGCTGGACTGTCACTGATCTTCAATGAAGTCTCAGTCTTGAGCATTCTTGCTCGAAATTATCTTCAAGATAGTGTTTAACTCTTTGTCCATTAACAATGAACTTTTTGTTAGAGTCACTATCCTGAAGTTCTATGTATCCATATGGTGATACGCTTGTGATTACATATGGACCTCTCCACCGGGATTTTAATTTTCCAGGGAATAATTTGAGCCTAGAATTGAATAGCAGAACTTTCTGCCATGGTTTAAAGACTCTGGATGACAATTTCTTATCATGCCATCTTTTTGCTTTCTCCTTGTAAATTTTTGCATTCTCAAAAGCATTGAGTCTAAATTCCTCTAGCTCATTTAACTGGAGCAATCGTTTTTCTCCAGCCAACTTGGCATCAAGGTTTAGGAATCTGGTTGCCCAGTAGGCCTTATGTTCCAGTTCCACTGGCAAGTGACATGCCTTTCCATACACAAGCTGGTATGGAGAGGTCCCTATAGGGGTCTTAAATGCTGTTCTGTATGCCCACAGAGCATCATCCAAGCTTCTTGCCCAATCCTTTCTACGGTTGATTACAGTCCGTTCCAGGATTCTTTTGAGTTCTCTATTTGAGACTTCAGCTTGCCCATTAGTTTGTGGGTGATATGGAGTAGCTACCCTGTGGCTAACTCCATAACGTACCAGAGCAGAGTAAAGCTGTTTATTGCAGAAATGAGTGCCCCCATCACTGATTAACACTCTAGGGATACCAAATCTGCTGAAAATATGTTTCTGGAGGAATTTTAACCCTGTTTTAGTGTCATTAGTGGGTGTTGCAATAGCCTCCACCCATTTGGATACATAATCCACTGCCACCAGAATATAAGTGTTTGAGTATGATGGTGGGAAAGGTCCCATGAAGTCAATGCCCCATACATCAAACAACTCAATCTCCAAGATTCCTTGTTGAGGCATGGCATAACTGTGAGGTAGGTTGCCTGATCTTTGTCAACTGTCACAGTTAAGTACAAATGCTCGGGAATCTTTATAGAGAGTAGGCCAGTAGAAGCCACTTTGGAGGACTCTTGTGGCTGTTTGCTCACTTCCAAAATGTCCTCCATACTGTGATCCATGGCAATGCCAAAGGATCTTCTGTGCTTCTTCTTTAGGCACACATCTACGGATTACTCCGTCTGCACATCTCTTGAAGAGATATGGTTCATCCCAAAGATAGTACTTTGCATCTGTGATTAATTTCTTTGATTGCACCCTACTGTACTCTTTGGGTATGAATCTCACTGCCTTGTAGTTTGCAATGTCTGCAAACCATGGCACTTCCTGGATGGCAAACAGTTGCTCATCCGGAAAGGTTTCAGAGATCTCAGTGAGAGGGAGGGACGCCCCTTCCACTGGTTCTATTCGGGACAGGTGGTCTGCCACTTGATTCTCTGTCCCTTTTCTGTCTCTTATTTCTATATCAAATTCTTGCAGAAGCAACACCCATCTGATGAGTCTAGGTTTTGAATCCTGCTTTGTGAGTAGATATTTAAGAGCAGCATGATCAGTGTACACAATCACTTTTGATCCTACTAAATAGGATCTGAATTTGTCAATGGCGTAAACCACTGCTAGTAGCTCTTTTTCTGTGGTTGTGTAATTCTTCTGTGCATCATTTAGAACACGGCTGGCATAATAAATGACGTGCAGAAGCTTGTCATGCCTTTGTCCCAACACTGCACCAATGGCATGGTCACTGGCATCACACATCAATTCAAATGGTAATGTCCAGTCTGGTGCAGAGATGATTGGTGCAGTAACCAATTTAGCTTTCAGAGTCTCAAATGCCTGCAGACACTCTTTATCAAAGATAAATGGCGTGTCAGTAGCTAGCAGGTTGCTCAGAGGTTTGGCGATTTTTGAAAAATCCTTTATAAACCTCCTATAGAATCCTGCATGCCCCAGAAAGCTTCTGATTGCCTTAACATTAGTAGGTGGTGGTAATTTTTCAATTACCTCTACCTTAGCTTGATCCACCTCTATCCCCTTGTTCGAAATTTTGTGCCCAAGGACAATTCCTTCAGTCACCATAAAGTGACATTTTTCCTAGTTTAAAACCAGGTTAGTCTCTTGGCATCTTTTCAGAACAAGTGCTAAATGGTTAAGGCAGGAGCTGAATGAGTCTCCAAATACTGAAAAGTCATCCATGAAGACTTCCAGAAATTTCTCCACCATATCAGAGAAAATTGAGAGCATGCACCTCTGAAAGGTTGCAGGTGCATTGCACAGGCCAAATGGCATCCGTCTGTATGCAAATACTCCAGATGGGCATGTGAATGCCGTTTTCTCCTTATCCTGGGGATCTACTGCAATTTGATTATAACCTGAATATCCATCCAGGAAGCAGTAGTATTCATGACCTGCTAGTCTTTCTAGCATCTGGTCTATGAATGGTAAAGGAAAATGATCCTTTCTGGTGGCTGTATTGAGCCTTCTGTAATCAATGCACATACGCCACCCTGTAACTGTCCTTGTAGGGACTAGTTCATTTTTTTCATTATGAACCACTGTCATGCCACCTTTTTTAGGGACAACTTGGACAGGGCTCACCCAGGGGCTGTCAGAAATAGGATAAATAATCCCAGCCTCTAGTAATTTAGTGACCTCCTTCTGCACCACTTCTTTCATAGCTGGATTCAGCTGCCTTTGTGGTTGAACCACTGGCTTGGCGTCATCCTCCAGTAAGATCTTGTGCATGCATCTGGCTGGGCTAATGCCCTTAAGATCACTGATGGACCACCCAAGAGCTGTCTTGTGTGTCCTTAGCACTTAAATTAGTGCCTCCTCTTCCTGTGGCTTTAAGGTAGAGCTTATAATTACAGGGAAGGTGTCACCTTCTCCCAGAACTGCATATTTCAGGGATGGTGGTAGTGGTTTGAGCTCGGGTTTTGGAGGTTTCTCCTCTTCTTGAGGGATTTTCAGAGGTTCTATTATCTTCTCTGATTCCTCCAAATCAGGCTGAACATCTTTAAAGATGTCCTCTAGCTCTGATTCGAGGCTCTCAGCCATATTGACTTCTCTTACCAGAGAGTCAATAATATCAACACTCATGCAGTCATTTGGGGTGTCAGGATGTTGCATGGCTTTGACAACATTCAACTTGAACTCCTCCTCATTGACTCTCAAGGTTACCTCCCCTTTTTGGACATCAATGAGGGTTCGGCCAATTGCTAGGAAAGGTCTTCCTAGAATGAGAGTTGCACTCTTGTGCTCCTCCATTTCCATCACCACAAAGTCAGTAGGAAAGGCAAATGGCCCAACCTTGACAATCATGTCTTCAATCACGCCTGATGGGTATTTAATGGAGCCATCAGCAAGTTGAAGACATATCCTGGTTGGTTTAATTTCTTCAGTTAAACCAAGCTTTCTGATAGTAGATGCAGGTATCAGATTGATACTTGCCCCAAGATCACATAAAGCTTGCTTGGTACAAGTGCCTTCTAATGTGCATGGTATCATAAAGCTCCCAGGATCTTTAAGCTTCTCAGGTAAGCTTTTCAGGATGACTGCACTGCATTCTTCAGTGAGGTAAACTTTTTCAGTTTCCCTCCAATCCTTCTTATGACTTAAGATCTCTTTCATGAACTTAGCATAAGAGGGTATTTGCTCAAGTGCTTCTGCAAACGGAATCTTTATTTCAAGAGTCCTGAGATAGTCTGCAAAGCGAGCAAATTGCTTATCCTGTTCCGCTTGGCGGAGTTTTTGAGGATAAGGCATTTTGGCTTTGTATTCCTCAACCTTAGTTGCTGCAGGTTTATTGCTTACAGAAGTGGGTTGGGAAGCCTTTTTAGAAGGGTTGTTATCAGCACTTGTATGTGACTGATCACCCACTGGTATTTGAATGCCAGGAGTGGAAGCTGGAGTGGCGTTAGACGCCATCTCCTTGTTTGTTACTGGCGTTTGAACGCCAGAACCATGTTCCTTTTGGGCGTTCAACGCCGGATACATGCTTGTTTCTGGCGTTGAACGCCAGGAATGAGCATGGTCTGGGCGTTCAGCGCCAGCACCATTCCTCTCTGGGCTCTGATTGTCCTCAGAGGGATTTTGAGTAGACATCTGTTCATTTCTTGGCTTCCTGCTGCTTTGAAGTGAGGTATTTAATGTTTTCCCACTTCTTAATTGAACTGCTTGGCATTCTTCTGCTATTTGTTTTGACAGTTGCTTTTCTGTCTGCTTTAATTGCACTTCCATGTTCTTGTTAGCCATTCTTGTTTCCTGTAATAATTCCTTGAATTCAGCCAGCTGCTGAGTTAGAAAGTCTAATTGCTGATTAAATTCATTAGCCTGATCCACCGGACTGAGTTCTGCAGTTACTGTTTTAGCTTCTTCTTTCATGGAAGATTCACTGCTTAGGTACAGATGTTGATTTCTGGCAACTGTATCAATAAGCTCTTGAGCTTCTTCAATTGTTTTTCTCATATGTATAGATCCACCAGCTGAGTGGTCTAGAGAAATCTGAGCTTTTTCTGTAAGCCCATAGTAGAAGATGTCTAATTGCACCCATTCTGAAAACATTTCAGAGGGGCATTTTCTTAGCATCTCTCTGTATCTCTCCCAGGCATCATAAAGGGATTCATTATCTCCTTGTTTGAAGCCTTGGATGCTTAGCCTTAGCTGTGTCATCCGTTTTGGAGGGAAATAGTGATTCAGGAATTTTTCTGACAGCTGTTTCCATGTTTTTATGCTGTTCTTAGGCTGGTTATTTAACCACCTCTTAGCTTGATCTTTTACAGCAAATGGAAATAGTAATAATCTGTAGACATCCTGATCCACTTCTTTATCATGTACTGTATCAGCAATTTGCAGAAATTGTGCCAGAAACTCTATAAGTTCTTCATGTGGAAGAACAGAATACTGGCAGTTTTGCTGCACCATGATAATGAGCTGAGGATTCAGCTCAAAGCTACTAACTCCAATGGAGGGTATACAGATACTACTCCATATGAAGCAGTAGTGGGGTTAGCATATGACCCCAGAGTCCTCCTGGACTGATCATTCCCCCTTAATTCCATAATGGAATAAAAGAGATGGTATGTATGTTGCTATTGTCTAAAAAAAATTAATTTTTATAAAATAAAAACGAAACAAAAGCAATTGAAAAATAATTTGAAATTGAAATCTGAATTTTAAAAAAAAATTCGAAAAAAATAGTTCAAAATTAATTGGAAATAGAAATTTTTTTTTGAATTTTGAATTTTATGATGAAAGAGAAAACACACAAAAGACTTAAGACTTAAAATTTTTAGATCTAGTGCTCCTTATTTTCGAAAATTTTTGGAGGGAAAACACCAAGGAACACCAAACTTAAAATTTTAAGATCAAGACACAAGAAACTCAAGAACACTTGAAGATTCACAAGAACACCAGAACAAAAGAAAGAACACCAAACTTAAAATTTTTAGAAAACCAAGACAAATTTTCGAAAATTAAAGAAAACTTAACAAGAAAACACCAAACTTAGAGTTTGGCACAGATTAAATCAAGAAAAATTATTTTTGAAAAAGATTTTTAAAAGAACTGGTGCCCAATTGCCAAGAACATAAGCCAACGCTATAACCAACTGAGTTAAAATGTAATGTATTTTAAAGATATATTATTTTTGTGGATAAAAGTATAATTTTTGAAAGTTAATGTTTTGAAAAAGCACAAGAAAAACAAGAAAAGACACAAAACAAGAAAACTCAAGATCAAACAAGAAAAATAACCAAGAACAACTTGAAGATCAATGAAGAACAAAGAACACAAGTTCGAAAATTTAAAGAAAAATCTCAAATATGCAATTAACACCAAACTTAAAATAAGACACTAAACTCACGAAAATTAACAATTAATTAAGAAAAATAATTTTTTTGAAAGAAACTTTCGAAGAGAAACTATCCTATCAGAATTTAATGACTCTATAAAAACAAATTATTCCTAATCTAAGAAATAAAATATGCCTTCAATTGTTCAAACTCAATAATCCTCGGCAACGGCGCCAAAAACTTGGTGCACGAATTTGTGATTCGCACAACTAACCAGCAAGTGCACTGGGTCGTCCAAGTAATACCTTACGTGAGTAAGGGTCGATCCCACGGAGATTATTGGTTTGAAGCAATCAATGTTTATTTTATTAATCTTAGTCAGGAGGCCAATAAAGTTATTTGGATTTAGTTGTAAGAAGCCAAACTATTTAAAATTGTAAGTTGAAATAATAGAGAATACTAGCGTTACTTGTTGTGCAGTAATGGGAATATGTTGGAGTTTTGGAGATGCTTTGTCCTTTGAACTTCAACTCTTCCTTGAAATCCTTCAACACACGCAAGCTCCTTCCATGGCAAGCTCTATGTAGGGTGTCACCGTTGTCAGTGGCTACTCCCATCCTCTCAGTGAAAACGTTCCTATGCTCTGTCACAGCACGGCTAATCATCTGTCGGTTCTCAATCAGGTTGGAATAGAATCCATTGATTCTTTTGCGTCTGTCACTAACGCCCAGCCCTCAGGAGTTTGAAGCACGTCACAGCCATTCAATCCCGGATCCTACTCGGAATACCACAAGACAAGGTTTAGACTTCCGGATTCTCATGAATGCCGCCATCTATCTAGCTTATACCACGAAGATTCGTGGAGAATCTAAGAGATATTCATTCAGTCTGATGTAGAACGGAAGTGGTTGTCAGGCACACGTTCATGGATTGAGGAAGGTGATGAGTGTCACGGATCATCACCTTCTTCACATTAAGCGCGAATAAACATCTTAGATAAGAACAAGCGTGTTTGAATGGAAAACAAAGGAATTGTATTAAATCATCGAGACGCTGCAGAGCTCTCACCCCAACAATGGATTTAGAGACTCATGCCGTCACAAAGTGTATATATCAGATCTGAAAAATGTCATGAGGTACAAGAAATGTCTGTAAAAGTTGTTTAAATAGTAACTAGTGACCTAGGTTACAGAAAATGAATAAACTAAGATAATTGGTGCAGAAATCCACTTCTGGGGCCCACTTGGTGTGTGCTGGGGCTGAGACTAAAGCTATCCACGAGTAGAGGCCTTTCTTGGCGTCAAACTCCAGGTTATGACGTGTTTTGGGCGTTCAACTCCGGATCATGACGTTTTTCTGGCGTTTAACTCCAGACAGCAACATGAACTTGGCGTTCAACGCCAGGTTACGTCGTCTATTTTCGCGCAAAGTATGGACTATTATATATTGCTGGAAGCCCTGGATGTCTACTTTCCAACGCCGTTGAGAGTGCGCCAATTGGACTCATGTAGCTCCAGAAAATCCATTTCGAGTGCAGGGAGGTCAGGATCCAACAGCATCAACAGTCCTTCTTTCAGCCTAACTCAGATTTTTACTCAGCTCCCTCAATTTCAGCCAGAAAATACCTGAAATCACAGAAAAACACACAAACTCATAGTAAAGTCCAGAAATATGATTTTTGCCTAAAAACTAATAATATT